>NC_090910.1:3092796-3379757 GCF_040956055.1 Brachionichthys hirsutus
CGTCAGAGGCGTTACGCCGCCACGCGGCCGCCACGCGGCCGCCACGCTCAAACCCGCCGTCTCCAGTGAGAGTTTGAACAAAGCACGGGGACGAGGGTGAAGGACGATCGAGCCCATCGACGTGTTTGCCCCCCCCCCCCCCCCCCCCCCCCCCCGGGGGGGGCTCAGCTGGAGCCGCTGTGGCTGTGTGTGATAAGAATGGGCCCCGTGATCCACGGGAATTTCCTCAAGGAGTGTTGGACGTACAATAGACGGAGTGGGGGGGGGGGGGACGCACTCATCAGAGTCAATGAAAAGATGCAACTGAAGCTCTTTCTCCCCCCCCCCCCCTCTCCTGACAGATTGAATGGCTGTCTGATAAGGGCTGTGATTACATTGATTTGGTGCGGGGCCATCTCGACTCTGCCCCCCCCCCCCCCCTCAATAGACTGCTTCTCCTCCAGCTCCTGCAGGTGTGAGGGCCGTGTGGCAATGCAGGGAACACAGATTATATGTCAGAGGGGGGGGGGGGGGGGGCACCTTTGCTTTGAGAGAAGAGGATGTCAGAAGGCAAAGGTCACGCCTCGATCATCTGTCGAAACACGGAACGCCGAACACGCTAACCGCAGCGTCACCGTGGTGACGAAGCAAAAGACGTTTCCTCCCGGAGATTTACGGCATTTGGAGACTTTAACACGATCCTCCAAACGGAAACTTTAGCCGGGGCTCAAAGAGGACAAATGATGAGTGCAGGCCTCACAGAATACCCCCCCCCCCGTTACCCTGCAGCTCTCCGCCCTTTGAGGAGTTCACCTCGCAGCGTGACTAAAGTGTGATTGTCACCAACGAAACGCGCCCGACATCTGAAAGCGACGTCCTTCAGATCCTCCCTCCAGCATTCATCCTCACGACAAACAGAAGCCCCGGGTCTGGGCGGAGCCCCCGGAGGCAGACGGTTTCTGAGCCGCACGCTCGTCTGGCTGGCGCGGCGTGACGTGCACGAGTCGGGCGCCGCGATGGCGTGCTGCGATTCGTTTGTTTCTGCATGCCGACATATTTATTAAAAGAAGCATCTGAAAATAGACGGCGGGTACGTGCGGCTCGATCTCTGGGCCCCGGACGCTTTCTGTTCTAAAACCTGCCTGTGAAAGGAAAAGCTCTGCTAGCTGGAGCTCATTTTCTCATCGTCTATCAGGGAAATAAAGAATCCTGCAGACCCTGAAGGGGTCATTGTGTCTCGTAGCTCGAGCAGCAGCTATAGCTACAGCGGGGGGGAACTAATGAATGCGTTATAGTGGGACTGTTGCAGCCGTACCGCTGAGCAGGGGCTGGTTGCGTCTGTGGGGGGCCGGCAGGGGGCCCAGGCGCTCCGGCCGCTGGTTCAGAACCCGACCCAGATGGCCGGTGTGGCGAAGGCTGCCGACCGTCAGGCTGCGCAGGTACACCGGCTCCAGGAAGTGGCTCAACAGGGCCCCTTGCAGGCCCAGGATGTTCCACCTGAGGAGAGAGAGGAACAATCGGGGGGGGGGGGGGGGAACGGGTGAGGAAAGGCAGAGGAGGAGGGAGACGGACGTGAAAGCTTCAATGACAGGGAGAGACAATTTGATCATTATCTTGATGTGGGACGTGCTGCAGAACAGCCAGCGGGCCGACAACACAAACAGACACACACACACACAAACAGACACACACACACACACACACACACCCGACGAAGGTCAGGCCATCAGCATCCATCGGCGCCGTTCCGGTAAATGCACTCCGTCGGCCGCTCGCCTCAGCGTTTGCTGCGAGGGATCCACGGTTGTGACGCTAAACGACCGCGGCGCTAATGCTAGCTGCCAAACCGACGGCGGACGCGCCAGCCACTCCCTTTAACCAGCAGATGCTAACGCTAATGTGGAGGACGCCGGACTGATGGACGTAAGCAAGGCCCAAAGGAAAACCCAACGCGACGCGTCACATGATGCTTTTATGTGATCTTTGGTTTTGGTTCATCAATGCCTCGTTGTCGTGGCAGCGATTGTTTGTTTGGGTTTATTCTTAATAATCGCTCGGCGCGCCGTCTTTCGCTTTCTGTTTAACGTTAAGAGCTTCCTGGGAATCACTAAATACGCTCGCCGACACTCTACCTGCAGTCTGTCAGCGAGATCGGGTCTTCCCGCTCAAACACAGAGACGAGGGGCTCACACACACACACACACGCACACGCACACACACACACACGCACACACACAGCGCTGCCATAACAGAAAGAGTTTAGCCTGAAATATTAATTTACCCAAAAAGCAACACCGTGAATCAGAAACATCTTCTAATCTCATGCAAGAAAAGACAGCCATCTGGCTCGGGCGTGTGAAGTTAAAGAGAGAGAGAGAGAGGCCTCTCTCTCTCTCTCTCTCTCTCCTTTCTTCCCCCCCTTAGTAAACGCAGACCATTAAAGTAATGTGCTCATCTGCATAAAACTGCAGCGCATTTGAGAACATCATCATTATATGAAAGCCATTTAGGCCCCTCAATTAAATCCAGCTGTCGACTTCAAATCACATTTCAGCAAAAAGGCCCGGCGTAAGAAAACAAAGTGATTATCGTCGGCTGAGCGGCGGCGAGGTGAACCATCGGCCGTCATCAAAGGAACGTTTACGGTGAGCGCCCGGTGGAACCCGACTCCCTTGATGGTCAAACTAACGATAATAAAGTGCAGGAACTGAAGGAAGTGGAGAAAACGAGAGTGACGGAGGAGAAGAAGAGTGACCAGGGGTGTGTGTGTGTGTGTCTGTGTTGACTCTCCCCTCGCTCCCACCCCCCCCACCGTCGACCTTGGTGACCCCGTCACCGTAACAATGGCCGCCCGTCATTTAGAAGGTATGCCATCCATCCAGCCTGGCAGCATGAGGGGATGGGGAGAAAGTCGGGGTGTCCCTTCTCCCTCTACCCTCACGCCATTTTTTTTTTTTGTAAAGTAATTGCTTTGACCCTCCTGGTGACCCGGGCAGATTTAATCCCATCATCTCCAGCCCGGCCCAACTGAATCAAATCGGTCAAATTAACAGTATCTCTGTTTCTCCTTCTCCCTCTCTTCCTCTATATGTGTTTGAGGCCCCCCCCCCCCCCCCCCCAGCAGCAGTCCTGTATGGCTCGGCTGGCACAGCGCGGCGCTTACTAAGCTAAATTTACAGGTTCATTTCCTGTTGTTACCCAAACCCATTTTATTTAACCATTACTTTTACTGTTACGGTTCTCTTACAGGTTTCTTCTGTACCCCCCCCCCCCCCCCCCCCCCCCCCCCGCTCTGATCTAAGGGTAGAGGATATTCATCTGTACAGACTTTAAAGCCCTGAGAGGCAAATTGTCGCGTGTGAGTTTGGGCTATAGAACTAAAATAGGATTGCTTGATTGAATACAGTAAAGATAATACCCAGCAATACGAAAGTAAATGCAGTCGTGCCTCGCTTATCGCGGGAGCCCCCACAATAGGCGAAAGCCCGTGAAGTCGCGGCAACATATTTATTTGATTATTTTACGTGTATTGTAGCTGCCGCCAGAAAACATTCATTCCAATAAGTTAAAATGTAATAAATAATTTATGCCTCATTTTGTTTTTCAAACTTGTAAAATCAGAGAGGAACTTATTTTTTGTTCCGTCTACGTCACGTTGCCGGGGGATAAAATTAGGCGTGGCACCCAGAGCAACAATAGGCTGCAGAGATGAGCGAGGCGTGATGGGGGGGGGATCTCAATACTGGTACTGGATTTTATGGATGTGTTGTAAGAATTTTATTTTTTTTACAATCTTTTTACTGTTTTATTTTTCTTCGGCTAGAAAATGCTTATTTTGTCAGTAAAATAATGAAAAAAAATTCTGAAAATATGAATACAAGAACATTTGCAATACAGTGAATCCGCAGAAAGTGAACCGCGATACAAGCGAGGGATTTTGCATTGTGTACACGTTTGTGTATAATTGGGAAATAATTGAGATTGTGCTAGAATTATTTAAAACTAAAATTAAAATCCTGCTAGAAAGTCGACAGCACACTTTTGGTTGAGTTAAAATTCCATTGACCTTGTTCTTTTATTCTGGGCTCTACCTGGATAAACAGGTACAGATGCAACCAGCAGCAGTTTAAACTGCTGTAAACCAAATTGCCCTCCAAGGGACAGATTAATAAAGTATTGTATTGTAAACAGATGATGGACACCTCCTAACAGAAGAGGTGTTATACACGACTAATATAGTAGCCAGAGAAGGGTCAGCTGTGCATATCTGGATCTTAAAACGATCACGTGTTTAATACACAAATTCATTACAGCGGGATTAGCTGCTAAAGTCAAATACGGGAAATCAATGAACGTCACCGGCAGGAAAGATTTTCCCAAACGGCAAGGCGCTTGTTAACACAAGCATGCACCTTCACACAGATAGCGCCAAGGCAAATAGCAGGTAAAATCTGCCCAGTTCATAGATCGCATTTTTCCGATGCTTTATTTAAACAGAGATTACTCATTCTCATAAGGAAGCTAATCTCCTAATAAAGTTATACCTGCCAACCTTTGTTTTCCGACAGCGGCTGCAGACCTCCTGGGTGAAACGTGAACAGATCGTGATTTTTTTTTTTTTGTGAGGATTTTATGTTTGGGTATCGGGTGGCGACCTTTACGATATATTTAACACCAGTGGTCCCCCAAACTACGGCCCGCCTCCACATTTGGCCCGGCCCCCTGAACATTACCAGACCAAAAAAAAAAAAAACAAATTTTTTGTAAAAAAAATTTCATACTTTTTTTTGTATTGTATTTTTATGATTATTTTCATTTGATACCCCCACCCTGACTGGTGGGGGATCAATAATGGTATGGGGTTCATTTAAGAGGGGCCCATTAATTCAATCTTTTGTTTCCTGTGAAGAAAGGGTTATTCGATGGCTGTCACATATTTCTATATACTGTACACTTATGGTACACAAGATTGCGTTATCAGAAAGGGAAAAAGGTAGGATAGTTGAGTTGGAGCACCAAAACCTGTCAAATAGCGAAATTGGTCTCAATCTAGGCCGTTCACACCAGGTAGCTGGTGAATACCTGGCAAACAAAGACAATGACAATATGAAAAAAATCTTCTGGTCGACTAACAAAGATTAGTGATCATGTTAAATGCAAACTGTTGAGTAAAATAGAAAACAAATCCGAATGCAAAGGTGAATAATTTGGGTCTTGAAATACACCCTCAAACAATAAACAGGTTTCTAAATCATTCTGATTTAATCAGCTTTGTTGAAACCCCATATTACTAGAAATCCGACAGTGAATTAACACTAACTAATAAAACACAGAATAATAAACTGTACTTAGATCGCTTTATTATTTTGGTTTGCCTTTGTATAACATGCAAACCAAAGCACGCTAGGCGTTTGTCTGAGGAAGCAAATAAACATGGAGCCAAGCGTGTAGTGTCATGATTGGTTCAAGTCATGTGGGTGGTTTTAGGCGGAAAGGTCAATTCTGACAAAGTTTTACGCCGGATGCCATTCCTGCTGCAACCCTCTGCATTTATCCGGGCTTGGGACCGGCTCAAGGGAGACACTACCCGTGCTACCTCTGAGGCTGCATTATACTTGGACCTCCATTTTGGGACTGAAGTAGGTGCTTGGTTCACATTGTCATAAGCCAGATGTGCTGCTTCTTGCTGCACCTAGAAAGCCAGACCATGACCCGGGTCCAGGTGCAGCAAGGGGCAGTGAATCTGTACCTTGAACAGATTTGACACTGCTGGCAATGTGAACCAAGCTCCTGCTTTGGTCATACGGGACCCGACTGCCCTTAAAAGGGCCCCGGACCCCATACTTCCGAGAAGCACTTCCCACACGATACCACGAGGGACACGGTCGTTTGCCTTCTCCAGATCCACAATAAACATGTGGACTATTTTACATGAACTCCCAAGAACCCTAATGCACCCTGAAGAACTGGTCCAGTGTTCTGCGACCGGGACCGCATTTCTCCTCCTGAATCCAAGTTTCAACTATCTATCCTAATCTCCTTTCCAGTACGCTGGAATAGACTTTCCTCGGGAGGCTGAGGAGTGTGATCTCCTTGTAGTTGGAGAACACCTTCCCGGCCCTTTTCCTAAGAAAGCCGGACCACCGCCCCGGTCTGCCAATCCAGAGGTACTGTTCCCAACCACCATGCGATACGACAGAGGCATGAACCGAGACAGTCCCTACACATCCAGAAACTTAAGATACTCAGGGATAGTCTCATCCACCACCGGAGGTGAATGAGACGTTCCCTGAGTATCTTACGTTTCTGGATGAGAAAGAGCTGTGTCTGCTGCACAGTTATGTCTTGGTTGATGTCTCTCTGTCGTATCGCATGGTGGTGGGAATTGGATTGGCAGAAAGGGGCGGTGGTCCGGCTTTCTTAGGAAAAGGGGCGGGAAGATTTGCTTCAACTACAGGGAGATCACACTCCACAGCCTCCAGAGGAAAGTCTATTCCAGCGTACTGGAAAGAAGATTAAGATAGATTGTTGAAACCTGGATTCCAGGAGGAACAATGCGGCTTTGGTCGCGGCACACTAGACCGGGTCTACACTATATCGCATTCTCGAGGGTTCATGGAGTTCACCCAAACTGTCCACATTTGTTTTGTGGATTTGGTAAAGGCAATCCACCGCATCCCTTGCCCTTGTGGTTTCTTGTGGGAGTGCTTCATTAGCATGGATTCAGTCGCCTTCGGGTCCTGTATAACCAAGTAAAGCGAATGGGATGAGAATCATCACCTTGAAATTTGATTCCATGTCATCAGATTTGGAGGTGATGATTCTCACTCCATTTGCTTTACTTTTCTGCAAACCATCCCAGTACATGCTGAAGGTCCAGGCTCAATGAGGCCAAGAGGACATTGTCTGCACAGAGATGAAACTCTTTGGGCCTGCAAACTGGACCCCCTGCGGCCCCTGACTTGCACCTACAAAATCTGACCATAAAGATTATGAACAGAATTTGTGATTAAGGGTAGCCCTGCTAGAGGCCAACATGGACCTTGGACAGATTTGACACTGCTGGCAATGTGAACCAAGCTCCTGTTTTGGTTACACAGGACCCGACAGCCCTTAGCAGATCAACCACCAGTGTCCTACCGGTGGTGGATGTATCATGGTGGAGTTCTGTCATATTTATAAGCCACCAACATGTGAGATCAAAGCACATGTGATCAAACAACAAGATCAAAGCACTGAGCACTTATCACATGAGATCAGACTCTTGATCAGTGGTCCCCAAACTACGGCCCGCCTCCACATTTGGCCCGGCCCCCTGAACAATCCCAGACAAAAAAATTATTATTATTATTATTTTTTATTATTTTCCTTTCCATACAACATGAGTAGCCGGTGGGGGGGTCAATAATGGTATGGGGTGCATTTAAGAGGGGTCATTAATTACATCTTTTGTTTCTTAAAAATAATATTGATAGTGAAGAATATATTAATATTCTGAAGAAAAGCATTCTTCCTTTTTTTGGGACAATTTTAATGATAATCACACACGACCAGAAAGGTAATGTTCCATTGACGTTTTTCTGTGACAAACCCGGAAAGGGTTATTTAGTTATTATTTATTTTAGTAATAGTGTTATTATTTATTTCCTGACTTTTTTTCTGTGAAGAAAGGGTTATTTGGTGGCTGTCTGGAAAACAATAAATGTTTAGGCACCCCTGCCATCGTCACACTTTTCCTGTACCATCAGAGAAGGAAAACGTTATGTGGCCCTCACAGGAAAAAGTTTGGGGACCGCTGTTTAACACAATCCATGTGCTAATTCCTTCAAAGACAAAAGTGAGGAAATGATTTTCAAAGGCTTTTCCTTTTAGATTTAAATGAAATGAAAAGGACGAATGTAATATCTGATTGCACTGACCTGGTGATCTTGTCGGTGCAAGACATGGTGATGAGCTGCTCGCCCTGTAAGACCCCGTCCCACGTCTGGACGGCCCCCTGGCACCGCACCGGGACTGTCCCCTCTCCAGACTCGATTTTGGTCCGTAGGTGGCTGCGATGCTTCCTCGCCAGGTGTCTGCTGCTGTGGACTGCCAACGCAACGCATGCGGTCAGAGCCCGCGCTTCATCTCTCCACGTCCCGTCATGGCGTATTACGCGGCTTTGCTGGAGTCCAAATTTAATTACCCGATAATGAAGTCTTTAATAACACAGAGCTGCTTGATTTAATCAGCAGCCAAGACTCATTTTGACAGATTTCAAATGTGCCTCAGTTAAATTTGCCTTCTCCGATATTACTTTTAGCCTTGGAAATAATCCGGTGAATTTTGCGTATTCGCACCAGAGTTTTACGTTCAGTCTACTACTACTACTACTACTACTATCTACTACTGACTGAAGCTCCTTTGTGACTCGCTGCAGGCACTCAGAAGAAGCTCAGAGTTTAACCCACTGATACGGCGAGTCAGCAAAAATTAAATTAGCATTTCTTCCATGATATATTTCACTATGATTTGTCATTTTCAGACTGTTGGATGCATGGATGAGCAATCTTCCTGGATTAAGTATTCTGAATCTTTCTTGATGCTGTGTATGTGAGTCATGGAATATTGTGCAGATCACTGGCAGCAAAACTGTCGTCTGATTGCGGGAATCCAGGCACTGGAAAGTGTAGTGTTGACCACTCGTTCCTCAATATCTCGGCTGATTATTGACCGATGTTTATGGGATTTTACAAAGTCATGTAAGGCGGGGGCTTCTATCTTATCACTGAATTTCATCTGGATCGGATCTAGACTGGAGTCGGGAAGAAATATTTCATTTTAACATTGAAAACTCCATTTACGGATTTAGAAAATCAGCTGAATCGACTCTGACTCACTTTGACTTTTCATGGTTGGTGTATAAAGATATCAAGAACAATTTAGAACCTCTTGATGATGATCCAGATCACCATGTGGACGGTGTAAATCAAACTAGGAGGGGAACGAGCTGCTCGGCGGAGGTCTGCGCTCTCTGATCTCTTATTGTTTTTCTTGGTTTCAGTAACATAACATGATTAATAGGGTTGGCCAGCGTTTATAAATGTTTGTTTTGCATTAATAACTTCTTTAATTCAGACCTGCTTCCCCATCTTCCTTCACGGCTCGTATCTTGACTGTGGTGACGGCAGCTACGAAACTAAGGCCCGCCTTCCAGCTCACAAGTGTTTAAGAACAGGAAAAGGTACTTAGAACTATTAAAATCTCTCAGAGGGCACTGCAGAATGTTTAAAAGGCTTCGTCTCATGAAGAAGAAGAAGAAGAAGGTGCACGCACACACACACACACACACACATGCACATTCTACTGATTGAAACCGCAGACCAGATTACATTTCTCAACTCATAGTCCGCCAGAAAAATGCTGCACGAATCATCTAAATGAATATACAATTTATTTTCAGTGGGTTAGCAATAAAACGTCATCAAGTCAGCACAGAGAGGCCGAACGAGGCCGATGATGCAATGTGACATGAAAAGGAAAGGATGGCGGCTTCTGTCAGCACTGACTGAGAGAGAGAGAGAGAGAGAGAGAGAGAGAGAGAGAGAGAGAGAGAGGACCAGTGGCTTCCTGGAAATGTGCCGGAGCAAATTCTACCTTTATCTTAGCGAGAATGACAAGATTAGCTATAATAGGAAGGCATCAAGCGTTTCACAGCGCCCTCTCTCTATCCTGAGCGCCGTCCAGCTTTAAGAAACAAAGCTTTATCCGTCTTACGGTCGGCAGTGATCTCGTAGGGCGAGTTGAGCCTCCCGTCCCCACACGGCGACGTGCTGATGCACATATGGAAATGGACGTTGTCTCTCAACCTGTAGCCGCATTCCTTGTGCCGCACAAATATTGACCGCCCCGAGTCCTCCGGCCTTCTGCTGCAGTCATGACAGAGAGCGAGAGAGAGAGAGAGAGAGGGAGAGAGAGGGAGAAGGCAAGCAGGAAGGAGACTGATGAGAGAGGCAGTGCCATTCATCACGGCGGGAGAAATAGATTTCCACTTTTTGTTTCCGGTGATGGAGCGAGGCGGAGGTGGAGAGAAATGGACTGCGGCCCCTCCGTCGGCGGCCGCAGTCCATTCTCCTGCCGTCACGCGGAGTTGTGGACGTTAGTCAGGCTGTCCAGACGTCGGAGACGTTCGCCTGCGCTTCTCAGGGACACGCTTTGAATTGAAGGTCAGTCACAAGACAAATATCAAAGTAACATGCAAAGAACATGAGAATACAAGCCTGTTGCTCCCACATCATTCCAAACACTAAAGCGTGCTTTTATTTGCATTTTAAATGAACTCTTTCATTATTTTTACAGACGCGTTCTAATAATCGTTTTATTTTTTTTATAATTCATAAAAACCATTTTCTCTATGAGCCCATCTGTGATCCTTACACTGATAATCTGTCATGACATCATTAACAAATAAATGAATTGTTTCCTCGTCTGACCTGGTGATACATGATCTAAATAAAAAAAACGCTATTCTTTCATCTGTGAGCGGGAATACGGCAGTCATCACACACACACACACACACACACACACACACACACACACGAGTAAGTGCGCGCTAGCCATAATTTAAGATGCACAAAAATGCGAGATGCAAAGCACGGCTGCGGTCTTTATATAACCTCTCCTCCGTCTCCCGTGTCCTTTCAGCGAGTGTAAATATGGCGGATCTGGCATTTTGTTGGGCCGCTTCATTATGAGTTATCTGCCCCATTAGCCATTTCACTCGGCTGCAAAGTCTCCGTGCCTGCCACCGAGCATTGTGCTAAGACAAAAAGTCAGTGCCGTGTATGCAAATATGACATTCAAGCATCGAGACTCCTCGCCGCTAATCTGATGCATCAGCTTCCGAGCTCCTCGGGGAGCTAAAAAAAAAAAAACATGATCCGGCGTCAAAACTCGCCAGGACAGTGTGCTCAGTCAGACTTCATAGCGGTGCGGCGTTGTGCGCTCCAGAGTGCGCTTTGTAGACCGTAAAGACACGGCGCAGATACATTTATAAAAGCACTAAACACAAATAGGCCACGGAGAGCCAGAGCCCAGCCAGCCGACGGCAGCTCACCGACGGCTCGCTGATGATGGAAGAGTCTCTGGTGAACGCGAGCAGAGCGGTTTCCATGGAGTTTATTACAGAGGAGGGAGCATTCGTTTGTTCGGCTAACAAATAATAGATATCAGCTGCTAATGAAACAGACTGTAAAAGGAGGCCCCTTGGAAACGACGCTTCCCAGCCGTAATGCAGTACTGTAACGCAGACGCAGTACAACCCCTGCTGATGTAGTACTACTGCTGTTAGAACGTGTTACCTCAAGAAGAGTTCAAGTTGAGAGTAGAGGAAGCGTAGCAGGGCTCTGCGGGCCGTGACTTCAGCATGGCAGTCGTTCACCACGTGACCCTGGTCACTCAGATACTCGCCATTGATGCACTTGGTACCTGTGGACAACGCCACCACCTCCGCGTTCCTCAGGTCCAGACCTGTTGAACGACAAAAACCCAAACAAAACTTCTTAATGTGCATGTCTGTCCTCAAACGCCCTGTAGGGGGGGAGAAGCAGCTTATTGCTGAAGAGAGACAAGAGCACAACGCTTTCATGTCTTTAGATGCCCTCAAGCAAACGGCCTCAGAAACATACTGAGGCCAGAAGCAGCCGCAGGTTTCTTTCTTCACCTCATTTTTTGTGCTTCATATGAATTCATTGCAAAGAAGCAGACCTTCCTGTCTGAAGCCTTTCAGAGTGGCGCGACAGTCGCTACAACACCTTTTCCAAAAGTGAAACTGTTACCCCGGAGGTAGAGTTCACAAGCGTAACATAAAAATACTCAATAAATAAATAAACAATTGATTCTAAAATGCTAATGACATTGTTTATATCAAAATGTTAATTTGTTAGCAGCTTCATTGAAGAATATATTATCTAAAAAAGAAACTTGAGAAATGAAACAAATCGTGGATTAAGCATTTCCTTCGCTCACAAAGTGAAATGAAAAAGAAAACATGAAAGAATGTGGGGAGAGAAAGGTCAGACTGACATTGACATTGTGGGTTACTTTCATAAGCACAGTTCTCTGAGTGAGCATCTCCTCAGAAGCTCATATCTCACCACACCAGCCAGGATTAGTTGGGTCCAAACAGGGAGGGAGGGAGGAGACCCCCCCCCCCCCCCCACCTAGAGAATGGGCCTGCATCAGGCATGTTCAGCACTTCACATCCAGTGAAGTCTGCAGTGAGTCGAAAAGTACATTTTGGTTTAATCTCAATTGCAATTTTTAGGGTGAGGAATAATAGTAATCCTTAAGAACAGGATTTCTCGTCACAGCCAGGGGCCGGAGGGGGGGGGGTCTGGTACCAAAGGATTCCATCTCTTGTTTTGTCCTATTGGCGTCTTCGAGCCTGGACCTTCAGCGTGGACTGGGGCGGTTTAGCAGCCGAGTGTGAGGCGAGTGGGACGAGAGTCCATGGTTCTGAATCGGGGAAAAGGTGGTCTGCCCTCTCCGGCTCGGTGGGGAGTCCAAGTGGAGGAATTCAAGCATCTTGGGGTCTTGTTCACGAGTGAGGGAAGGATGGAGCGTGAGATTAACAGACGGATCGGAGCAGCGGCTGCAGCGATGCAGTCGTGGTGAAGAAGGAGCTGAGCCTTTCGGTCACGAGCTTTGGGTCGTGAGCTTTGGGGAGACTATGTCTCTCGGCTGCCCTGGGAACGTCTTGGGATCCCCCCGAAGATCTAGAAGAAGTGTCTGGGGAGAGGGAAGTCTGGGAATCCCTGCTTAGACTCTTGCCTCTGAGAACCGGCCCCAGATAAGCGGTGGAGGATGGATGGATGGATGGATGGATGGATGGTTGGGGAATGACGACACTGACTGACTTTGTCCAGTGAGAAGCAAACCTGACACCCATCAAGTGATCCAATCACAAAAAGCTTCTAAAACACAGCAGAGAACCCGGTTCGCTCATCCGAACGAGCTCCGGGGCCGGCCGAGTGGAACTGGAGGCAGGTTGCCTGCAACACAGACCCTCGGCTGCCGGGTCCTAAAGTCACACGAGGCTCTGATAGAATCCGGCTGGTCAAATGTCTCGCAGGGAAACCGCTGGAGTGCTGCGTTGCAGCCTGAATCAGCCTTCTTGGCATGTTTTAAAATAAATGCCGGCGCATCAGAGGCTCCCTCGTTGTTCTAGGAAAGGAGTGGGATCCAGGTCAATGCAGGCGGGGATGAGAGGCCAGATCACTCAGAGGAAAGATTTCCCTTCCTCGCCTGCCACAAATCTCCGCCATCGCCTTTGACAGCGAGGCTCCGCCCGCTTCCGGCGGGCCTGCAGGCATCGGCGGCCCGGAACGTGAGCTTTTATCAACCTCTGGCCAGATGGCACTGCAGCAGCAGAACCCTGACAACGGCGCTGATGGTGGCTGGGAAGGAGGGCAAGGGAGGAAAACGTAAGGGGGGGGGGGGGGAGGGGGCGATAGAAGAAGAAAGGGAAATTCAAATTCATCTTTTAATCAGGAAACTCAAGTTAAAAAATTCACTGTGACGTCTGGGTTTTAGTTTTTCTCTTTGTAGAAAAATGGCAAAGCTTACTATGATATAAGTACAATTTTAATGATACAGTTTTGCCAGCATCCTGAAAACATTTCACTTGTTTCCAATGAGTGGAAACAAAAGAAGAGAAAAAAAAAGCCTCGTCACTAGTAGAAATCTGCCTGGACTTTTGAGGTGAGAGAAAAATAAAGGCAGAGACGCTCAGCAAAATGGACAAACGTGACCTTTGGCGGTCAGTTCCTGATTTCTGCATGGCGAGGGAAGTGGGAAAGAACCAGAGTAGGAAAGCCTGCAAGCCTGAAAAGCAAAACACTGAAAGAAAAGGAGAAAAAATGTTGGGCTGTTGAGAGCACATGTTAAATGCAGCTTAAAAAAATGTATGTAGTACCTCGAGCTGGTTTTCTAGGATGCATGGGCGATGTTAAATATTTTCTCCTCTGCATGAACAATTACGTATATGAAGTAAAGAATTTCTTTGAAGCCATTGGTGTGAGAAATAAATATCTGTTGCACAAACTCCTCCGTTCAGACCGCTACTCCTGAGTGTGCGTGACACATAGTGCACGTGTTTGTGTATCTGGTGGCAAGCAGGAAGAAAAAACAATAGGGGAAAAAGGAACATATTTTCCTGAAGCTGGAGTATTTTTTTTCCTGTATGCATTCCTGCGAGGCTGCAGGCGGCAGGCGTGTGAGGAATGGCTCAGTGTTAAACAATGGAGGAGAACTACAATGTGTGTGTGTGATTATATATTTAAACATCCTGCAGTACCACGCAGGAAACTGATATTGATGATTGAACAGCTCCAGAGGAATGTCTATATTATGATTTCAACATTTCTCCGTAAGCGCCGCGCCGCAGCTCCGCCCTTTGTGATGAAGCAAGTCGAGGAAGGCAAACAGACGCTCCCAGTTTCATTCTCCCGCTTCTCCTTGCTGTTCCGCTTTAGATTGTTTAGATCAATTTTGCAGTGGGTAGTTTCCGCTGCGCCGCTCACTACCCTGGCATGAAATTGGCAGTAAGGTTGCCTTCAGTTTGTAGGGGAGAAGAGGAGGAGGCGAGACAAATGAGAGAGAGAGAGGGGTAAAAAAAAAAAAAAAAAGAGAGAGGTAGAGAGCCCCACAGGCGCTGTGCTGATTTTAAACCGGGAATAATCAGCTACATCACAGAAATGCAGAAAGTGAGGGGTCAAAGGAAACAAAGTAGCGCGGAGTCAAAGGCCCGAGGCCGTCCTCGCACACAGATGCATCTGTTCCTGGTGATTCAAAGATGTCGCACCCCAGGATAGCAGCATTGTCAGAAAGCATGCACATCACAGGCAGAGACCTGGGACGACTCACTGCTGTTCAGTGAGGAACTCTGCCGGCGGCCTCCGACAGGAAAAACAAAGCCCACGCCGTAAACCAGGAGGTGAACACAAACATAGACATTCATTTAACAGAGCATTGTGAGAGCAGGGGAAAAGTGTAACGTGCAAGTTAACGCAGTTACCAGACACTTGTATGAAATATCTGAGCCAGTGTTTGGTAAAAATAGCAAACAGATGCTGCAGGACAGCGTCCCTCATCTCAGTCAAAAACACGTCTGAAAACGAAAACAAAACTAAGTTCATGTGCGTGCATGTGGACGTTTTTGTTCTGTGACGAGTAAGAGAGATTTCTTCCAGAAGTGTTTATTTTGCTGTTTTTGTGTTGATAATGACCCAAACGCACCAAAATAGTGTAGAAAGATGGGAAAGGTGAGTTTTTCCATAACATGCCCCCTTTAAAGGGAATTTGTGCAGTATTGTCCATCAACCAGATCTAAAGGGTCGATATCGCACTCTGAATAAAGTAATACTATCAGCCTTTCCTGAGGTTGATTTTACGTTCATGTACAGTTCATTATATTCACTTGATTCAAGCCACACAGCTCAATCCATCGTAAAATCACTTGAGCGCCACATAGAAGACGTACCGCATTCAAAGTGAGGTAATTCTCTTGGTCATGAATAACGTCAGAGCTAAATGTATATATATACAAAAAAAATACGAAATGTATTTTTCCTAAAGCCCCAAGGCTTCAAGCGATTCAATAAAAGGGAGCGCTGTGACAGCACGCCGGCCTCGCCTTTTGGGTACTAAACACTAATTAAAGCTAAATTAAGGTTAAGACGAATTCATGCGCTACGATAAAGATGCGTGCGGACAGAGACGCAGCCTTCAGAGTATTTGGACACATTTTCAGACAACTCATGGACAAGGTAGAGAGGTGGATGAAAAAGAGCAAAAGAGCGTACAAATATTCAAGGCAAGGCAAAAGCTTACAGACACAACAAAGAAAAAATATCCTCAAGTCTCGACGTCTCATCTCGATTGAAATCTTGACAGTGAGTCCCGAGTATTTGCCAAATAACACACTGAATGTGATGCTTTTGTATTTTGTATTTTTGTTATTTATCCCTCTGAGAAGCCGACTTCTCGTGGGCAGCTGTTACAATGACGGGAGCCAATCGGGGTTCAGTGCAATCAATAATTAGGCAATCAGTGACGAAAGAGTTGTTCATGTGGGAAGTCCTCTGTTCAGGAACGATTCATCAATCATTCATCAGGAAACTTTTCTTTCTTTCTCATTTCTTAATGAACTGATGATGAAACATGAAATGCCCTAAAAGAGGGGTGGGCAAACTTTTTGACTCGCGGGGGCCACAATGGGTTCTAATGTTTGACAGGGGGGGGCCGGGTCAGGACCAGATGGGACGGAGTGTTTGTGTGAACTGATATAAACGACATGTAAAAGCCGTTACAGGAAAGGGTTTGGCCCCATTGTACAGATTACAGGGAAAAGCTAAAATGAATGAGGCTTAATTATAATAACATTTAATTTAATGGTGTAATTTGGCCAAGTTCGGCGGGCCGGATCAAAGAGCCCAACGGGCCGGAGTCTGCCCACGCCTGCTCTGAAATGATGCTGATCGCTAACTAATTGTTAACCAGCTGCTAGTCCTGTTGTCTGCTAACTAGTCTTATCTTGATATTGTTGAAGAACCACTTTTATCATATTTGTCAAGCAGCCACATTTTACATTACCTCTCTGCCTAATGTTGCATCACCCCCCTCCGCCCCCCCCCCCCTCCGCCGCTCTCCTCCTGCTCGGTCGGCATGCTTGCGAAATGGCCTCTCGGCACCAGACTGCATTGAACAGCGTGGCAGCCGTCTGGCAGCCATTTGCTAAGGCTGTTAAAGCCGTCGGCCTCGCCTTAATTCAGATTTAGATTTGAAAGGCCAGGCATCTGATTGAAGGGACTGGGCTCTTCTTGGAGAACAAAATATGGCGCAGCGAGGTCACCGATAGCAACCAGGTCATTTTATTTTAGAACCAAAAAGAAACAATTGCAAGACGTCGAATGATTACCGTGAAAACAATTCAGCCTGTGCCATTCCAAATGTCTTAAACCGCTCAACGCTTAAAAAAATATAAAAAGACACGAACCCCATTAGAAATATCAGCGGCAGCCCCTCAGCCACATTAGCATATATATATATAGTTCGCTGTGCTGCAGCACTCTGGATAGAGCAACGTTCATTTACAACTCGCGTCTCGCCAGATGTGATGATTGAGTCAAAGCTTTAACTGCTATTTGTAATCAGCCTGCTTTAATTTGTGCGCGCCTCTTTCTATGCATCTCAGTGGGGGGGGGGGGGGGGGGGGAAATGCTTCAGAAGAAGCTTTTCTCATCCCATCCGGCAAACAAGTTAAGAGGAGGACTTCCTTTCGTATTTCCAATGTGGATATTGGTGATTTTTCACGTCTCTGAGCACATCTCCCCCCCCCCCCCACACACACTCACCGACTGCTATCTCAGACAGATCCAGATTGATTGAATGAGATTTTCCACACTCTTTGACATTGTGTGCTGCGGTTTGCTTTTGGCGGGGCTAATCTCAGTCAGGTTGCAGCTCAGCTGGGGGGGGGTTGTCTGTCTATCCACGGTTCAAAGACAGACCCTGATTACATTTTTCTTTTTTTTGAGGCAATGGCAGGGACATGAGACACAGAAAGAGAGAGCGAGAGAGAGAGAGGCAGATAGAAAGAGGCTTGGCTGGTTGGGGGGGGGGGGGGGGGGGTACGACAGATCTCGATGTTCCAGTCAACTTTGGTGTGACTGTACAGACGCTGCCGCCGCCTCGCTGTGGACACTTGGCAGCCCCACATCTGGATCTCTGTAGATAACATTTGCTATTAATAAGCAAACAGGCAATTACTGGGAGGCTGAGGAGAGGAGAGGAGAGGAGAGGAGAGGAGAGGAGAGGAGAGGAGAGGAGCGGAGAGGAGAGGAGAGGAGAGGAGAGGAGAGGAGAGGAGAGGAGAGGAGAGGAGCGGAGAGGAGAGGAGAGGAGAGGAGAGGAGAGGAGAGGAGAGGAGAGGAGAGGAGAGGAGAGGAGAGGAGAGGAGAGGAGAGGGGACAGGAGAAGAGAGGAGAGGACAGGAGAAGAGAGGAGAGGAGAGGAGACAGAGGAGAGGAGAGGAGAGGAGAGGAGAGGAGAGGAGAGGAGAGGAGAGGAGAGGAGAGGACAGGAGAAGAGAGGAGAGGAGAGGAGACAGAGGAGAGGAGAGGAGAGGAGAGGAGAGGAGAGGAGAGGAGAGGAGAGGAGAGGAGAGGAGAGGAGGAGAGGAGAGGAGAGGAGAGGAGAGGAGAGGAGAGGAGAGGAGAGGAGAGGAGAGGAGAGGAGAGGAGAGGAGCGGAGAGGAGAGGGATTGGATTAGGCCAGGATGAGCAGCAGTCTCACTGATGAGCTGCGGCACTCCAAAGGCAGCAAAGATACCAATCCCTCCTCACTGACCCCCCCCCCCCGACCGCCCCCCAACGCCTGCAGCCACACTGGGAGATAACACTCCACCGTGTGTGTGTGTGTGCATGTGTGTGTGTGTGTGTGCGCGTGGATTTCGGTGCGTCCTTCTCTCCAATATTGGCGTAACCTGTTTATTTGAGTTTTTGTCACACTTCTCCGTGTCAAGGTTATTATTTTCATGAGTTCTTAATAAAGCGCTGGCTAAGCATTCCTCTGGAGGCTCAATATATTGTGTATTTATAGTATACGTAAAATCCAGTTTGACCTGTACCCTGCTGAACCGACAGGCGACTCCATTCTCCAGCTCGGACTTAAAACACCTCCACCAGCTACGGACGCCCGTCTTGTGAGTTCATATCCATGAATCATTCCACTTGACCCATCCAATCAAGCGAAAAGAAAAACGCTGTCAAGATGAAGCTGCGTTTAAGAGTGCCCTCGCAGGTCTCCTAGGCAACCAGGTGTGCACTCCCCTCACTGCTGTTTGGATGAGTTGGATTACGGACCTCCTTCAACCGTCTTTAATGCTGTGCAGAAACCCAATTCGCCCGATGAGTGTGGACTTTGGACGCGTAGACGCTAGCAGCAAGTTCTCTTGTTTGGGGACTGCATGTTTAGCGCTTTTACTGGTGCATTGCTGCAGACAAGCCTCCCTTAACTTAGAATTCACGATAAACCCAAAACATTTAATCATGTTTTTTTTTTTTACACCCATACTTGACACCATTACTTCGCAAATGGGAGCCGTAACGCAGCCTAATTGAACTTAAGATCGTTCCCTATAAATACTTTGGTTTAAGTAAGTTTTAATTTCATTTTAAAAACCTGCCAATGCTGCATAAGCACAGTGAACCCATCGAACAGGAAGTCTGACTGACACTCAGTAGCATGTCATTTTCTCCTCAGGGACGGGGTAGTCAATAATTCAGCAGCAAAGTATACTCTCCTGCACAAACGCAAGGTACAGGATGGCGTGGAAACTCTCTCTCTCTCTCTCTCTCTCTCTACCTTCCTCACTCACATTCTCTATATTGCGCCGCTTCAATAATTCAAAGTGATATAAAAAAAAAAAGAAGTCAATGAAATTTGCCATACCTCGGGTCATTACGATGCCTGCCAGGGATTTGTGGCGAGCGTGCGCAGGACCGCAGCTGCCCACCAGCGACCGGTACTTCTCCCTCACCAAGTGGAATATCGAATCAGCAAAGTCCTGAAAAACAAAATTGCTGCCTTAATTTCTGCCAGACGCAATCGATGGAGGCGTAAAGTATTCTATATTGTACATGGGAATTGGACATTTGAGATGCAGTGGTAAGGGTGGGGAGATAGAGCCCCCCCCACCCCCCCACCCTACAAGACGGTGTCAAATCCCATAAACATCGGCCAATAAACAGCAGAGATATTGAGCAACAAGTTTTGAAGCTCCATTGACAGCAATGTTGCCAATTTCAAAGTGATCCATAATTTTTTACATTACCTTAATTAACCAAAATGTATGATTACCGTATTTTCACGACCTTATGACGCACCTGCTGATTCGCCGCAGTCTCATTAACAGCTGATTTTTCGGTATTTCAAACATACAAAGGGCGCGCGGCTCAAAAGGCGCCGGCATGATAGGTGCGCAAAATAAAGCAGGAGAAAAACTGAGCTTGGTACTCACATCTTTAATTGTCATCAATCAAACAAGCATACTAGTACGCGTTTTAAAAAATAGAGCCGGAGCAAAACAGAGTCATTAATCAAACCCATCAAAGTCCTCATCCTCTGTTTCTGTAGTGAACAGCTGCGCTAGATCTCCGTCAAACATGCGGGGCTCCCTTTCTTCACTGTCAGAGTCTCTTTTCGTGCCGTGCGGCGGTTTCTGTGAAGGCTCGAACAACAATGCTAGCAGACAGTTAGCCGAAGCAGCTACAATCCAGTCAAACTGTGGCGCTGCGCTGCCTTCCACTCTGAGTGAAACTGTGTTCTCCTTCTGTCGTCCAGCGCTCCCACGCAGCCCGCAGGTTAACGTTGAACGGTTGGAGTTCTTTGGTTAATCCACCGGGGATGACGATGATAAGCTAGCTTGCTAGTTAGCCCGTTAGCGCGTTAGCTTGCTTCACTCCGGTTTAGACCGTATCGGTGAGATCGGCCCGCACGGAGTCGCAGATCGCAGGAACCGAGTTGCTGCAGGTCGTCTTCTTGCTTCCTCCTCTTCCTCCATTGATCCATTAATGCTGGATTCTCTCTCCGCTGCTCTATTCCCGTGTTCTGCTGCGGGACCGGCAGCCACTTCCGTCAACACGCCATAATAGTTTACTGTGGTGATGCGCGTCGGAGCTTATCACTCCGCCAGGCGCCTGACTGAGTCCGCCTTACAACAACAAATAGGCCGCGCGGACCAATGGACGCGCTGCACATTTTGAAAAAAATCTAAGACTTTTAGGTGCGTCCTATGGGTGTGAAAATACGGTAAATGACCCGCCATTGGGTAATCCCCATGACAACAAGGACAAAAGCCCTGGACGTCACAGGATGACGTCTCTACACACACAGACGGCGCAATGACTGCAATAATCTCAGGACGGAATAAAAATGCTTTGAATCATCCATCCATCTTCAAACCGCTTATCCAGGGTTGGGTCGGGGGGGGGGGGGGGGGGCAGCAGCCTAAGCAGGGAAGCCCAGACTTCCCTCTCCCCGGCCGCTTCTTCCAGCTCTTCTGCGTTCCCAGGCCAGCCCTGAAAGACATCGTCTCTCCAGCGTGTCCTCGTGGTCTCCTCCCGGTGGGACGTGCCCTGCTCGACATCAAGCCGGGAGAGATTTCTTCCAGACGCGTTTCAGTAGGTGATTACAGACCGACCCAAACTATGCAGTTTATTTTGCTGTTTTGGGTTGATAAGGACCCAAAATCACCAGAATAGTGTAGAAACATGGGGAAAGTGAGTTTCTCATCATTTCAGTGGTCATTAGTGCCTTCGTCTCCACGTGGCCTTCATGCTCTCTGTACAGAATAATGGATCACAGGGAGATGACAACAGTGTGGCTAGACGGTGGGCTTCGTGGACAGCTTGAAGCCCCAGCAGCTAAACGGACATTAACAGATGTCATGCTGATGGATGCATCGAGTGTGAGAGGAGGAGACAGATTCATTGTGAAAAGAAACAGCAAGAGGGAGAGAGCGACTGAATTAGTGAGCATATTGCAAATTACAGCCCTCATCAGGGCTGGGAAATGTTCTCACAGTCGGAGCTGGTGGTCGAGCTGGTGGCAGCTCGCAGTGCAGTGAGTGGTGTGTGTGTGTGTGTGTGTGTGTGTGTGTGGATACGTGCACATATTGTTCCTCTGACACTGGTGTCAGTCCGATAGAGAAAAGGAGTTTTTTAGTTTGTTAGGGAGCAATTGATCCAAGTGTTAAAAAAAGAGAAGAAAAAGAAAAATGCATTCCTCTGAACTTCTTTGTGTTTATTCTGTGTAGCAATAATCCATCCCATAATCCAAGAACATGTTGGTGGATTTGTAACTCGTGTTGTCGAAGAATAAGGAGGCTTGAAGTTCTAAAAACATTTACCATTTTCAAAAAGTCACATCTTACCCAGTGAAGTGTGAATATATTTTAAACGGATCACGTAATGTGTGATGTTTATTGCTTTGTTTGTCTGCAACATAACTCAAAACGTTATGATTAAATATTCAGGAAATGTTGGAAATCTTACAAAGAACAGTTGATTACATTTTAGTTATGACCCACACGAGATTCTGCATCACTTTGAAATGTTCGGTAACAATTATAGTCAATGGAGCTTCAAAATGTGTATCTTGGCTGATTATTGACCGATGCTTATAATTGAACCATTCATGTGGGGGGGGGGGGGGGGCTCTAACTTATCACAGAATTTCTGCCAGAACATCCTCTCTGTTTCCTCAGTACTTTCAGGCTCTCCCGTTCTGTGTGTCGTCCCGTATTTTAATACCCGAGGAAACACATTCAGTTGAAATCGGGGTACATTATGGACACTTTCCATCAAATCTCTCTTTTCCTCCACAAAGGAGGCATCTTCAAAAGCTACGGATGTAGATCCAGACGAGTCCGCCATTACTGAACGTGTTCTTTTTGTGAATAATTTCTAAACTAATAATGATATCAACGTGAATCAAATTGCTAAAGGTTTGTTTTCATGGTGAATGAATCTAAAAATATAGATTAAATAAATGTTGGGCCCTTATTTTTGCTGTAAACCACAATGTAGGGAGAAAGTTGCTTCAGTTGAAAGTGAAAAAGTGATTCAATAGCGAAACCTTCCCGTCGCTTTGTAGTTTTCCTTTTACTTTAGAATTTTTTTTTGTAGTTTTTACACGAGCTAGCTATTTAGTTTAAAAATGCTGATTCTGCCTGACACCACCTCCAAATAGCTCCATTGACTGTAAAACTGGTGGCACCAAAAAAACCCCAGCAGGAGCTGCAAAGCAGGATTAATGTTCAGTCGGGTAGGGCTGGCCAATATGACTTCAAATGAATGATGATTAATTAAAACATTTACCTCCATTAGGATTAATGGATGATATAATGTACGGTTCCTCAGGCTCCGATTCGGGAGTGGAAGCACGTGACTGCTCAACGCTCAGCGCTCATCTATTCGTTAAACTATCACTTTTGGTCAATTTAAAAGACACGAACAAGTTAGCGTTCTTTTTAAGGTAAATGTTGATGCTCTGGTTTAAGTGTGATCATAGTCATTTTATTAGGTCCCTTAATGTGCCCTGGCTGACATTTATTGATTATATCCAATTATTTTAATTTAGGGTTTGTATGAATTTCTTCAAATGTTGTATTTTAATTAGCAACAATTTATTAACTGGACTATTTATGTGTCAAACATGACATCTGAACACTTAGATTCTTAAATCCTATTTTTCACTTCTTTTTTTTTACTAGCATGTAGAACAATACAATGATAGATGTTGATATATGTTACCAATGATAGTGGATTATTTGTCCTTTCTTGATAGTGAGGTGAGGAGGCGACAAAAATACAAGGAAAAAATAAAAAGGGCTTGTTTTTCAAACACCGACGCCGTTCAATCAGCTCAAAGGCTGCAGAAATGCCTCTGTGGCACAAAAAGGGGACTCGTTCCTTCCACATGAAAGTGACATCCAATTAATTGTAGCCGAATCCTGCTTGGGTTGGCAGCATCAGCTGCTGTCGGTCACAATCTGAACCCGGAGTCAAGTCCTCCATTCCTCCTAAAGGCCCCTTCTTTGGTGACATTAGGGAGGTGAGAGGAGGTGGCAGCTCAGAAGGCCTGGAGAGCAAAGGTGAAATAGATCCTGGCATGTGGCCCAGCCAACCCCCCCCCCATCACTGCATGCTTTGTCCTCATCCTCCTCTTTCCCTCCTTCTGTCAATCCCTCTTCTTGTCTTCCCTTCTTTTAATGCCTGACGACTCTTGTCTGTCATGCCTCCTCCTTTCTCCTTCAATCTCTTTTCTCTTTAACCAAGCTGCACCGCCCCCCCCCTCCCCGTCTTCGCGTTTGATAGAGGGCAGTGATGCGCCAGAACTGAGAAGTGAAGTGTTAAGATATTTTAAACGGATCACGCAATGTGTGATATTTACCACCGCCGAGGAGGTTATCTTTTCGCCTGTGTTTGTTTGTTTGTTTGTTTGTTAGCAACATAACTAAAAATGTTATGGAAAAAATATTGATTAAATATTCAAGACATGTTGGGAATCTTACAAAGAACAGTTGATTAGATTTTAGTTATGATCCACAAGAGATTCTGGATTCTTTATCAATTTTAAATGTTCGGTAACATTGCAGTAAATGGAGCTTCAAAATGTGTTCCTTAGTATCTTGGTTGATTATTGACCGATGTTTATGGAATTTAACCATTCGTGGGGTGTGGGGACCTCTAACTTACCACCAAATGTCATCCGGATCCGGAATGTAGATATTGTCGCACTCCGGATTTTCCCATTTACTTATATGGAGGCTTTAAATCATATCTAGGAAAACATGCATTCAATTCGAAAACCAAAAATCACAGTCATAAAGGGGTCTGATATCACTATCATGCAAAATGTCTTCTGGATCTGATCTTAAATTTTAACATTAAAACTCCATTAGTGAGGGTTGCTATGGCGACTTTTGCTGCAGGTTGATTACTGCCCCTGCACAGCTGCGGAGGCATCGTTGAACTGAACAAGACGCACCTGTTACACATCTCACCCAATCAGCTGCTGCCTCTGAAGCCAACACTGAGTCAGAGTCTATCATTTCTGGTTAATTTCTACAGGTTCTGATAATTAAAGAAAACATACGAATGCATCTGAATGTTCCAGTGTTTTAACACTTGCTTTCCCCGGTGGTGAGTTTAATGCCACCGTCATTGTGGGCCTGATCTTCCACACAGAGACGGGGCCAAGGCAGCCATTCCTCAGCCATGACTCCAACCCGCCAGCAGCACCAAGAGGCGGGTTGGAGTCGGATCCCCTGGCTGAGCTTCAAGCGTAATGCTGGTAGATTTGGAGACTTCAAATCTGCTCCATGTAATTGATGCAGGCTAAATTACACAATAGACACAGCTTAGAGCAGAGAGTTCTGTAGCAGCCATTACGGCATTGATGTGTTTCTGCATTATGTAGGGAACTTTATTATATAATTACAAGCCGACAGAACAATAGGATCGCGCAACATTTAGTTAAATTGACTATACTGATCACATTAAGTCTCATCAGAGACAACACATAGACTGATCCACAGGGGTTTCTGATTGGCTGGGGCGCAGCCAATCCTAAGGGGAGGGACCGAAACAGATGTTAAAAGGAGGCGACATGAAGACATCCCTTGGTTCGGGGACACACACGAGGAACATGGCCGAAGTTCACTGCTGGTTTTCCTCACCAACTCGTAACTGAATTGTTTTTTAAATAAATGTCTAAACTTTACCAACATTCTCTTCATTGATTACGCACCTATGAATGGGATAAAATAACCGGGGAGAGTTTGGGAAACTCCAACAGTTCGTTATGCCCAGTTTACTCAGACGGCTCTTCTGGGCTTCCTCAAGGGGGCAATAATCAGCAGCGGTTGTTTGGTAACTTCAATACTCCATCAGCCTAAAGGATGAGGAGCTGCTCATCTATAGAGCACCTCGGAACTGATTAACTGACCTTTGATCCCAACTTACGTCGTATACGTTGATATATATCTGATCAGAATCAGTTTATTGCCATCGTCAATCAGGGTTCACACACTGGGAATTTTTCCTCGGTGAAGTTGTGCAACTTGCAACAGTAATGACAATAATAAATGCTAGCTACAACGCTATCGCCTTCTCCGCAGCACGTACAATGCGCTGCAGTCTGTGTCTGTCCCTGGTGGTGGCGCCAGCGTACCACACGGTGATGGAGGAGGTGAGGACCGACTCCACGATGGAAGAACATCCTCTGCTGAGCCTTCTTGACGAGGGAGCTGATGGTCGGCTCCCACTTGAGGTCCTGCATGATGGCCAGGAAGCGGAAAGAGTCCACGATGGAGATGGGGGTAGGGGAGTCTGTGAGGGCGAGGGGGGGCGGTGGGGCTGTGACTTTCCTGAAGTTGACGATCATCTCCACTGTTTTCTGGCTGTTCAGCTCCAGGTTGTTGCTGCTACACCAGCCGGCCCACCTCCCTCCCGTAGGCCGACTCATCACCGTCCGAGATGAGCCCGATGAGGGTGGTGTTGTCCGCAAACTTAATCAGTTTGACGGACTGATGGCTGGAGGTGCAGCAGTTGGTCTACAGGAAGAAGAACCAGGGGGGAAGTACACAGCCCTGGGGGGATCCGGTGCTGAGGGTCCGATGGTCCGAGACCGTAGTCACACTATATTCGAAATTACATCCATAAATACATCTGTCTGTCCAAGACACAAACCTTCATCCTGCCAGCTGTAGCTAAATTATTAAGCACTCCACCCACCGTGTCGTGTGAGATAGCTAGATGATATATAGATAGAGAAATAGATAGATGATGGATAGAAATAATAAAGAATCCTGAGTGCATCACTGACCTATTTTACTAGTTTTTCCTCCTACTTTGTTATTTAACAAGGATCCATAAATCCACCCCTTCCTTCCTACCACTTCCTCATCAGTTCTTGAACAGACAGCTCTGAATCCATCTCCAAGGTAATGTGGAATGTCACCAACAATCCTCCTGCCGCCTTCCCTCTGAAGTCAGTAATGTGCCAGAAACAAAATGTCAACTGGAAAATTTGCTCCATGCAGCCTGACCTAGAAGTGTGTGCACATAGTCTAGGGTTATTATATATATACACTGTATATTTAGTGGAACATCGGTTGTTGAACATAATTTGTTCCGGAATGCTGTTCGAAAACCAACATTACATTTCCCATAAGAAATAGTGGAAACTAGATGAATCCATTCCTACGCACTAAATAAATTCCCATTTACATGCCTACGGTTATATTAAAATGTAACTGTTTATCTAAACAACAATGGTAACTGTCCTTCTGGGTTTGTTTCCTTCTCTCTCGTTAGCTCAGCTTTCTTAAGACAAGTCTAAATCGTTGATTTCTCCATACCGTACTGCAGCAAGATCCGAGACAAAGACGGCATTTTCATATTCGCCGATTATTTCCTTTTTCAGTCGTGACTGCTTTCCTCTTTTCTTTCCCTCTAGTATTAATGCTGCCTTTCTTTTGATTCATGACAAAGTGCTCAAAAGAATAAATATGAAAAAATACGTATACGACGAGAAAATTCTCCTTCTACGGCAGGTTGACTCAAACTGAACCTACTCGGTTAGACTCCGCCTTCGTTCGCGTGTGTTCGCTTCGCCTCGGCGCCACTCGTGTTTGAACTCCGAAAATCTGTTTGACTACCGAGGCAATTTAAACGTCTTTTTTTTTCAAACCGAGGTTCCACTGTGTACATATATATATATATACACAGATAGAGAGAACAAGCGAGAGACAGAGTGCGTATTTTGCTCCTCCCAATCAGATGACCAAAATGCTCCATTGTATCATTCATTTGCTAGCGTGACGGCACCAAAGGTAAATGATGAGTTGAGTTGGTTTTGGGAGACGGTTCAAAGCCTTCCATAACGTCCTCCTTGCATCGGCGATACATCGCGTGCCGCTGTGTAAAGGAGCAGAAGGGGAAAACGCAGACATGCACACAACACCGCCGCTTCATCTCGCCACCCGCACCGTCTTATCACCCACCGGCAGAGCGGCCCAGGCCGCAGTAAAACATGGCTGCGCCTTAAATGAGCTATTTAACAATTCATTCTCTCAAATTTTAATAGCCTCTGCCCTCTGCCTAGATATCTCCCCTCACGCCCCCCCCCCCCACACCCAACATTCCCTCTCCCAGTCCTTCATCTGGTGCAAAAGCTTGAGGCTTTTGGAAAATGATAGTTATTTCCATTTGATGGAAACATTGCCTCTGAGAGGTTTTTTTAGATTCCTAATTGCAGCGAGACAGAGTCCCCTCTTGTTTGCCCTGCAGCATCCTCAAGCCTACATCTTCTGCTTCTCCCCATTCTCCCGATCACAGCAGGACGACCGGGGAAGGAGACAGAGATACTTCGGTGATGTTCGGCAGATCTTCTGATGTTCTTTGGATCCTGTTGTGCAGCACTCCTGCACATCATCTCTCACCAGATCCATCCTTTTCTTCTGTGCTGGCCAGATGGGCCTTTTGGCCTGTGGAACAGATTCCCCAGTGAGTGTGTGTGTGTGTGTGTCGGAACAGCAGGGCCCTGCCTGCCAGATCACACAGGCTGGGCTACATCATGCTGCCACCGTCATCTTTTCATTTCCAAGCCGCATGCACGATGCTCGGCAAATGAGAACAGAAGAAGACGGAGGAAAATGAAAGAGATTGTTTGATTGATCCGTCGCAGCTCACCCAACCTTTTTTCTCACTGGGTGTGAGGGCTGGATGATGGGAACCACAGACTTCCAACAGCACACCAGAGCTCATTAGTCCTTAAAAAGGTGGAAGCCAAGATGGTGAGCATGGTAGAGCCAGTGGGATCAGAGATGGGGGGGGGAACTACCACAGGAATGAACGCCTCGCCAGCAGGAGTGGTGAAGATCAACATCGCCGGGCTCATTATTTCTTTCCTGTTTCCACTTGGAGTTCTAATCATGGAGCAAAATGGGTTTCCTGTGAAGGGTGTAGCCCCAGTTTAGGTGGGTTGGTCATCTGATTTGGAGGACTTCAGGGCTCCTCCCTTTGAAGTTTCTTCTGATGCACATTCAACAGGGAGGATTCCCTGATCTCATCATCTGCTCTGCCTTGGGATCCCCCAGGAAGAGCTGGAAACTCGCTAGAGAGGACGTTTGGAGCACACTTCTCAGCCTGATGCCACCATCACGACACAACCGCAGATACCGAGAGAAGATTAAGGTAATCCTGACTATGAAACAGACCTGAATGTGCAGCAGGATTTTTAGCGATGCAAAGAGCCGGTCCACCGTTTTGAAGGAGCTCAAACTATTGGAGGGCTTGTGATTCATTATTCTTCAAATGTTCATTGTCAGCAGAGGAGGAACCTTGCTGACTTTGAAGACCACTGGCCTCCATCATCTATTTCCATTTTAGGAAAGTTGTCCTTGATACGTTTGATGAGAAACACGGGGGATAACTGTACAAACAGGGATGCACTTGACACTTTGAAAATGAATGACAACACGGAGAACAAAGCGCCACAACAGACATGCTTTACCCATGCAAACAGAGAATGCGTGTTTGAAAAGCCTTTGCAAAAGAATTCACAGAACATTATTCTAAATGTTAAGCAAACACATTTCCCTGATTGGTCACATGCATATAGAGAAGTTCCCCAAGCCTCCACAGGGTTTTGTCCCTTTGAGTTATTAGGGGGCCTTTGACGGTCCTAAGGGAACTATGGGAGGGGGGGGCCAGGTAACAAAGGGCGGTTGAATGTTGTGTCTTATGTGCTCCAGATGAGAGATAAGCTGGAGGAGATGACCGCTTTGGCTCAAGAGCATATGAAGAGCTCTCAGCGCACTTCAGTTCTTTTTAAGTTGACCCCGGTTTGGTTGGTCCCAAATCTTTGATGTATTATTCAAATTCATTTTTGACTTATTTGTACTGTAATACATTCTACTCTGTGACTGTACTTGTACGCTAACATTCTATCTAATAAATATATTCATATTCACTTGTTTGCTCATTTGATAATTATTTTTGATAATTATTATTCTTACAATTCATTAAATTAGAAAATTCTCAACTTTTTAAACACATTTGTCCTTGACTTTTTGAATGGTCCACGGCAGGCTCAAAGCCTCAGTGCTCTGAAGCCGACATCCAAACAAAAATGCTTTTGGAAATGAAACCCAGATATTCAGGCCAAATCGAACTGGATTCACTGAATCAAAGCCACCAACGACAGATGTGACGCGTGACTGACTCTAAAACTCGCTATCAATCGAAATCCTCTTCATCTGATCAAACAAGCACGGCCAGTTCTGACGACACCGGCACTATCAGGACCTGGCACATGTGTGGTGCAATAGTTACCTGGAAACTGGACGCAACGGCTTCACAAAATCACTTTCACCAGCCCCGCCCCCCCATCCTTCCAAAGCCTTTCTGAGGTTCGGCCTCAGCAGACGTCCGCCTGAGTAAGGCGACAGCCTCGCTGCAGTGTTTTCTTTCACAGAGCAATCAGTGACGCTGCTGCAGGTTTTAGGTGTGAGGAATTCAATGCTGCGTGAATCATCAGGCTGGCTGTCTGGCTCATCGCTGTTGTAAGGAAGACAGCAATGAAGATTAAATCTCCATCTGTCATGGTCACCTCTATATTATATTAGATTATATTGTGGTTTTACACTCAGGAAAATACTTTGTAGTTTAACTTTAACAGATATAAATGTCTAAACATGGACATTGCAGATCTTTTATGCTACATCTACGCACATGTATACCGTATTTTTCGGACCATAAGGTGCACTTAAGACCCTTTAATTTTCTCAAATATCGACTCTGCGCCTTATAACCCAGTGCACATTATGTATTAATTCTGGTTTTGCTTACTGACCTCGAACCGATTTTATGTGGTACAGGGCGCTCAAAAATCTGTCGAAATGTTTTAGTACGACATTTGTAAGCTACAAAGCCGCACCGCTTGATGGATTGTCGTTGCATTACGGCTAGTGAGGAGCCTCTTGGAGTGATACGTACCGGTGCTGCGCTTCAAAATTACATTATGGTGTGTGTATAAGGACCCCAAAATGCCATCTGTTAAGAGACATGCTTACGAAGTGGATTTCCAACTCAAGGCTGTCGGTCCCGCAGCAGAACACGGGAATAGAGCAGCTGCGAGAGAATCCAGCATTAATGAATCAATGGAGGAAGAGGAGGAAGCAAGAAGAAGACCTGCAGCAACTCGTCTCCTGCAATCTGCGACGCCGTGCGCGCCGATCTCATCGATACTGTCAAAACAAAAAAAGTGAAGCAAACTAATTCGGATCTTGTCATCATCACGGGTTGATTAACCGAAGAACTCCAACCGTTCAACGTTAAACTGCGAGCTGCGTGGGAGCGTTGGACGACAGGAAGGCAACGCTGGGCGAGTTCTTGAGAATACAAGTTGAGTTATTGAATATTGGTTTTATTTTTATTTGTATTGTTAAATTTGTATTGTTAATTGTCGATGATTTATGTACGAAGGACTTTCAACGGAAACAAGACCGCAAGGGCTTTTTTGAAATGATCCTCTTAGACAGGATGTTTGACTTTATTTGTACTGTGTGACTGTACTTGTACTCTAACATTCTATCTAATAAATATATTCATTCATTCATTCAGAATAAGTTGAATAAAGTTTGACTTATCTGACTGTTTTGTTTTGCTTAATGCGCCTTAAAACCCGGTGTGGCTTGTGTATGAAAATAGAACCACGCCTTATAATCAGGTGCGTTTTATAGTCAGAAAAATGCGGTAAGTTATCTTTGAAAAAACAACAACCTTGCAATGGAAGGATAAATTAAGCATAATTTGTACGTTTATGATTTAGGCCTTTAGTCACTAAAAACTACACATCAAATCATGTCAACAAAATATGTCATTCCTGAAATGTTTGCTCTGTAGCTGACATTCCTGCCGTTAACATCAGTGAGTTATGAATTTTCTATGACTAGTCTCTATTTTTTCATGTGAATTTTGCTCCAAAGGACTTGTTGTTGTTGTTTTTTTTTGGATAAACTGACAACATATTTCTGAAAGTGTTTTTTATTTTATTTTTAAACTATGCACAGGGCAGGAGAAATAGCAGAAAGGAGAAAAAAGGTCCCGGGTGACAACGACAAAGTCTCTTTGGTATAAATCCCCTCTGATTAACCGCCATGGTGGCGATAAAAGCAGCGATATGCCTGAAACGACGTAATAATGTCAGGCACAGTGTAAAACACACACCAGCGGCTTTATACATTATGCACCAAAGGCCAGCAGAGGGACTCCTGTGAAAAGATAACATGACCTACCCCCCCGAGAGAGATGGAGAGAAGGAAGGAGAGAGAGAGAAGATGAAAAAGACAGCCACTTAGAGAGGAAAAGAGGCAGAATGGAGACAGCCGATGGAATGAGAGGGTCAGGAATGAGGATTTAACAAGAGTCTCTCATCCACTGTGTGTAGATGACTAAGGGGAGGATGGAGGCGGAGGAGGAGGAGCAGGCTACTCCAGAGGCCCCTGAGGGCTGTTCACACAACTGCCATTAATCTGCGCATGATTCAGCAGCGGAGCAACCTCTGCTTGCTGTTCTGTTCAGGGGAGAAACTCCTGCTGTTCAGAGATGATCCTGGGGTGCAGCTTGATGTGATGCCGCATCAGTCATAATCCAAGCCTTTGCGCTGATAACGAAGAGCCACCGGGGAGATTTATTGGCCACTCTGGAGGGGAAAGATCTCCAATAACTGCTGATCAGCTGCAACTAACGTCAGAGGTCATGAATATCCTGTGAGTGACTCCTGAGTTGATTACCTTTCATGATTCACCGCTGAAACCGAGGAAATACATCACCTATAACGATCGATTGGCAAGAGGATAAGATTTTTAATCTCACTTTCGGGGGGATTGCCGCTTGAGTGAAATGTTTTAAGATCTTGGATTTGCATGCCCTTCAGTGTAGGCCACCTGAGAGAACTGTCACATATGTAGTCCACATACTGTACGAGTACATCAACTGACTATATGACTTATCAAACGGAACCGGTCACAACGTGAAACACAAGAGGAAGAAGTATTGCAGTATTCCGATTGCGCTGTGGCTCAGTCGGTTGGGAATCGCAGCATCGCCAGTTTAAGTCCTGACCCAGTCAAGAAAATATATAAAGAGAGTGTAGTGGTGGCTGGAGAGGGCACTGCCAAGGTGCCCATGAGCAAGGCAACTTCACCCCCCAACTGCTGCGCTGACTACGGCGTCTATGCCCACCATAAGGTGTAAGTGTGTGTGTGTTTGTACTGCGTGTTTGTACTGTGTGTGTGTACTGTGTGTTTGCATGCACAATTACAAAAGACTTAAGATTACATCAGGGCCACTGTTGCTGAGTCAGCGTTACGAATATAATACATGCAAAACAGGCTTTCAGGCAAAATTCATTAGTCTAAAAAAAACCTAGAAATCATTTTATGACACAAATCCGATCGTTTGTTCTCTGTTCATAGAAGAGCAGCGATTTCTCCCAGCGTTCTTTCTTTAGCGTGAGACTTCTGGCAACGCCTTCACTCGAAAGTAAATCAGTGATTAGTTTCAGGAGAAACCTGATTTACGGAATTATTAAATGCTTAAAATATTGAAGATTAGCGGAAGCGGCTCTTTTATATGACATGATGGAACCCGCCTAGACTAATTAAGGTTGGTGTTTATACTGTAGTCCCCTCCCTTCCAAGTCATATATGTGATATAGAATAATATTCAAGATTAAATTATATTCTCTAGCTGTGGTCGAAGGCAGACCTTTGCAGAACATTGAGCTTTTAATATAAATCACACACTGGCATGACGCGTTCTGCTCTCAGATTTATCAGCCCGACTCTAATCTCAATCTCCCCCTCGGAGAATTTCTGTCTGGGATCTGCAATATTTTTTACGCCCGAGCAGAGGCAGCAATAATAATAGCAACCAAAAACCGTTTGCCGTTTCGACAGCTGCAGGACTGGCTTTAAAACATTTGGAAGGACGGCTGAATCTGGCATTGCCTTTCATGTCTTTTCTAGAACCCAGACATCCCATAATGGTCTCTGTGACGCGCTGCGGTGACTCCCTCCAAAAGGTGGCCGATTGGGTCGGCCTGTACCCAGACATGGCAGCCGCCGCGCCAGCTCTGCTGCTCTTGAAGATACCGCCGTGGCTCTTTCGGCGGGCCCGACCCCGGCAATCAGCGAGACTTCAAACCAGCCCTTTGAGCGATGGCTCTTAAGCGTCTTTAGCCAAGCGGCGTGGAGATTAGAGACATTAGAGACATATTATACGAAAGCGTATAATATGTGTCCTCTAAGGCTGAGCAACACCTTGAATGTCCAAGGTAAAGTTTTGTGTTTCAAGTAAAGAACCGGTTTTTAGAACTGACTGTGGAGGCCATTTACCCGCCGGCCTTCCTTCTGCCGGTGACTAAGTGTCGACCAGACTCTGTGTCATGTCTGAAAGCCGCTGTGGCCCAAAGGCCCTGAAGCCAGCCATATATCATCAGATCTTGATGTGGCTCCACCATAGCGCCGCGGCTGACATTTGATTCATAGCTCTGGGAAACATTTTTTTTTTAAATTCCACAACAGTCAACAAGGGGTCAGGGGAAAATGCCAATGTTGTTTTGGTGTGGGACATCTCAATGACAAGAAAGGAAACAGCGAGAAATAATGGCGGTGGTTGAGACAGGTAGCTAACTTTGACCTAATGTCCTTTTGCTGTGTGTGTTTGTTTCTGCAGGCAATACCCCTCCCCCCCCCCCCTTTCATTAAGAGCCCATTTCTGGTTTCAGTCTGTCTTGTATCTGTTGGTCACCTTGCCTGCTTTCAAACACTACATTTGATCTCCTGAGATGTTCGGTGAATCTTACATACGCAGTCGAGCAGTAATTCACACTCGGACTGCTCTTTGGCCAACGTGATGCCTACTGAGAAAGGCAGCGTTTGCTAATGTGGGATTTATCTATAAAAGGTTTTCATATATAATGGGAAAAGTTTTAAATTAATGTAATTAATGCGCTGTAAAAAGACAATTAAAAATATAAAGAAATCAGAGGTACTTGAGACTTTCAACCTTTATCATGCACTGCTTAGTAAAAACCTGTCAAAAAGCATATGAATATGTTATCTGTTCACATCTTAGAGTATATTTATATTCCTTTCATCCGGACGCTTTAAGGCTCATTCATTGCTTATGGACAGGGTGAACAAACCTGAAAGTTGAAATTATTATCTGTGAGGTGAGAAAGTTTGACCTTTGGAGGACTCAAAACACCCCTGGATGAACTCAATGCATGCATATAAAAATCCAAAACAAGTCTTTCCTCACATGGACAGAGATCTGTTGATCCATTTTGCACCTGCCCTTAAAAAAAACCCCCAAAAAAACCCACAGCTGTGCTCTTTTCTGCACTGATGAACGAGGCTTAAAGCAAACGTCCCCTGACAAAAGAGGCTTAAACAGCGCATGAACCCTCTCACCACCAACCGATGTGCACACACAAAGCTTGAGCGACATAATATAATGTGCACTTCAGAGCCCACAGAAGAAATGGATTCAAATAGCCGTGTGAGAAAGCCTCCCGAATGTTCCCGGGAAGTAAGTCTGTGGCCACTTCTCTCTCTTTTTTTTTTTTACGTTCACTGAGAATACATCACATGGGGCTTGCAGAGTGAGCAGAACGACAGGTAGGCCGTCACAAATGCTCGGGCTTTCTTTTGTCACCTGCTTTTTCCTCTCTTCCAAAGTGCACACACTCATGCTTCATGAGTTCCAACAGCAGGGCGGCAGGAACGGCAGCAGAGACATGACAAGAGAGAGAAAAAGACGGAGCACAGGTTGGACCGCTGAGACACCCCGCTGCTCATTGGCGTCCTGGTAATTTCTCCAATCAGTACACGTCATGCTTCAAAGCGAAGTTTAGAGATATTTAGCGCTCTGCGGTGGGGTGGGTTAAGCTTGAATAATTTGGCAGAAAGAAAGCAACGATTCTGAGATTTGCTGGAGCGACTGTGAAGCAGCTGCAAATCAAAAAAACAAACAAATCTGTGAAGGTGTTTCCATTTAGAAGGTGGCAGAAGCAGAAAACTGATCTGCATCTGTATGCTTTATCAGCCGAATGGTTTTAAGACGTCGCGGGAAGTAACGAGGCTAAGACATAACTGTTGCAAGCAGTCATTAAAAAAAAGAAATCGTCAAGTCAGCCTCAGCAGAGTTATCAGCCACCGTCACCACCGGCATGTGGACTAAAATGGGGGTATTTTTCTTGCAGCTGATCGCAGTAGATGCCCTTCAATCACACAATCCAAGAAGCGCTCTGACAGACTAATCATCACCATGTGGTGCAAGAAATTGTTATTTATTTTAATTTCATTCGCTTGTCTGTCCTCATTGAAAGTGTGTTGTAACCAGAGTACGCCTGACTTTAACAACAGCTGTATGCATTTTACTTTGGAATGTGCCTCCATCCATCTTCTTGTGGACGAGACAACCTCAATTGTCTCATCTACAGCTGCAGAAACTACAGAACACGCTGAGGACATCATCCACAATTAAAACAAAGTTAAAGGTTCTATATGTACTTGATTGGGATGAGAGAAAGCTGTGTTGCATGTTGAACTGTAGCCTGTCAGACTTGAGTCAGGGGAGGTTGGGACGAGGGGGATTTAGCTGGTTGCAATATGCACCCGCACCACTAGATGTCTCTACGTTCTAAACACTAGACCTGAAAACAAATGAACTCATTATTAAAGAGGGCAAAACAACTTTCTTTATTTAGCAGTTTCCATAAAACTTAAAACATGACCTCAGTTAAAAAGCTCACCGAATCCTTTAAGCCCAAACTGCTGCTTGGCATGACGCGCCATGAGTTACATGAGATCTGACTGAGGTTGCTCCTGCAGATGGAGGCGAGTTAGTGTCTGACAATCCTGTTCTGTTAGCGGCACTGTGCACAGCTACGTGACGACGTTAAATTAGTGTCACCGCGGTTTTACCAAATCAACCAGAGCTGAAGATTTACACACTGCAACAAAATATAAAGGAATACTTCCGATCCATTGAAAAAATGAAAATAACTTTGATAGTTTTCACAACAGCTCCACTAATCCCTGATATTATTCCTTCATTTTTCATTTCCTCGGCCCACATTCATTTGTTTTTTTGAATCCGTTTATTTTGTCATATCTTCTGCTGTGCACAGTTCCAGTGGGTGAAAAGTGACAGTGAAAAACTGAACACACCCTCACACAGACGGACGTTGCTTCACACACCACTGGCACATGTTTTAAGCCACGTCGCGTTTTGCTCGTGCCTTTAATGCATCAAACTCTCCTTGTCGATCTGAACGTCTGCTACGCTGACGTTTCATTTCTACGTCAGCAGGAATGGAGCGAGTTCATCGTCCTGCACGGGAAAGCGCCATCTTAAATTCAGCTGCAGGTGCAGGAACGGAACATAGGGCAGCGGGAATGGATTTGCTTTGCTGACTTAAAGGAGACATATTATGAAAAACTCTTTTTCCCCATGTTTCTACACTATTCTGGTGATTTTGGGTCCTTATCAACCCAAAAACAGCTAAATAAACCATCCAGTCAATCCTGCGTAGTTTGGGTAGTTCTGTAATCACCTCCGGAAACGCGTCTGGCAGAAATCTCTCCCCCTGTGATGTCACAGATGGCGAATGTGCACAAGATGTGCGTGCACATGCATGTACATTCATTGTGTGCACAAAGCTATGCGCATGCACGCAATAAACGTAGTTTCAGTTTCGTTTTCAGAGGCTTTTCTGACAAAATAGAGGGACGCTGTCCTGCAGCATCTGTTTGCTATTTTGACCAAAGACTGTCACAGATATTTCCTATAAATGCCTGAGAACTGCGATAAGAAAGAGTACAAGCTACAGCCCTTAAGCCAGGTGCTGAAGTAAATGCGAATAATGTGAATTAAATGTGTGTGCATGCTGCCATGGCGGTTAAAGGTTTAATATCTACCACCATTAGTGATTCATTGGATTGGATTCATTCATTGGATTCATGTGTTGAATGAGTGAATGAACTTTTCCAAAAAGCTTTCAAGTCAGTGGAAAAGTTTCCTTTCAGCGCCTGACTGAAACACCTGATAGCTGCTTCACACAACGCAATCAGTCAACGCGCTATCGCTGCACTGTGAAGCCAATCGAACGGATAATCAGCCCATCTACCGAGAAGTCTTTGCTCCAAAGTTCACGCCGCTGAGAAATCCTCAAGCTGCACATATGAGCCACGTCTGAGATGGCGTGGACGATTGGTACAAACGTTCAGAGGGCACGATTTGCCCTCCAGAATGGCTCTTATTTGATCTGCTAAGACACGGAGTCGGGCAAAGATGTTATGACTCATTTGCAACCCCCCCCCCCCCCCCCCCGTCTGTCTGTCATCTGCATGCAGGGATCAGCACTTCCTGTATCGGAGGGGAATGAGTGGCATCAAAGGTCGCCCTAGAAACACTCCTCTGTGACGATAACAGCCAGCTTCGGGTCTGCCTCTCAGATTTAAAGGTGACGCCTGTGACCCGCATCAGCAATTCAGCCGTGGATGCAGTCGTACCGACAAACAAACAAACAAGCTGCTACTGGCGGAGCGGGTAGGAAGTTCACGAATAGTTCAGCTGCATTTATTTACTGCAATGGAAACTCCTGCAAAGAGAAATGCTGATATACAGCACAACCTCACGCACACACATGCACGCATGCTCTATCCCATTCACAAAGTGTGTGCGGAGAACCCTAAAATGGGGTGCGAAAACCCATCATGTAAACATTATGCGGTACATACGTGACCTCTGTTCTCCCTTATTGCCCGCGGGGGCGACATAAAAACGCGTGATCCATCCATAACCCGGTGGACAGCGGTTCCAGGCGCAGCGCGGCCCCTAACTAGATGCCTGTTGTATATACTCACGGGCAGGCCGGCTGAAATATGAGCGCTGAGGACATGAGGTCTTCCCAGAATGCTAAACTCTTTCTCTCTTCCTTCTTTGTCTCTCACCCTCTCTCTCTCTCTCTCTCTTTCCCCCCGTGCCCTGCAACCAATCTGACGCCTAATTAATCCTGAAGGTCTTTTGTTCCGCTGAGGTTTCCCTCTCTTTCCCCACACTGCTCTCTCCATCCATCCTCACCTCCGTTGCTCCAACCACACATCCCTCCCTCTGCCAGTTTGGTTTTCACCACTCTAAACACACACACACACACACACACACACACACACACCCTCCACCTTATTCCAGCCTCTGCCATTTTGTTTCCCCCAAGGGAGCCAAAGCGCAGTCCCGAGAGCAGGACAGAGGAAACAGATGCTTTCCTTTCCCCCATCCTTGGGGGGAATAAAGGCAGAGGAATGTATTTCTGTGGTTACATTTATTCCCAGTGTTCCACTAATTACTCTCATACGACTCATTTTCATGGTTTTCTGCTCAATGTGGACCGAGTGGAGACAACTAAGAGCCAAATAATGCAAAGATGTGTCCTCTCAAACTGAAAAACCCAAAATCATTCGTTCTCATATCGTCTTGAAGACTTGTTGAACATTTTGGGTACTTCATGGGGTTATGGGCCGGACAGTTTCTAGTCAAGCAAATGGGCGTCCACAGAAATCCCCACTTTAGTATTAAAATGATGTTCTGCTGAGAACGTTTACCAGCTGCTGGTGGGCATATGGTCTGACTTTTAGATTTAGATTTTAGATCCAGATTCTGGCTCGAGCCTCATGCTTGAGAAACAAGATTGCAAGTCGCATCAATCTGTAAGGAAGCCGACAAGCAGGAAACACCTGAACTGATTCTTCAAAGACTTGATGACTATGAAGACCAAATGTACGTTTGATATAGACTGTTATATATACACTAAACTGTTACTGTTTAGTGTAATTTGATTGGACATTTTGCTCCTCAAAGACGATTTATTTCTGAAATATACCATGAATTTAAATACAACGTTTTTTTTTTCTTCCTTTATTGTTGATAGCCAGCTGGGAGAGGCTCCAGCAGACCCAGGACACGTAACCCGGTGGCTGTAGACGAGACATGTGCGATCCAAAATGGATGCACTGTATGGACCCTGCAGAGCAGATCGATAACCCGAGGCGTGTCGCCTCAGCTGCGGGAGCAAAGGAGGGGGGGCGACCTGGAGGAAGCACCTACAGAGGTTTGGGAGGCCCGATGGATCCAAAGGACCAGCCAGGCATGTGAGTGGGTGTAGAGTCATGCCTGCGGCGCAGAAACAAGCGTTTTATATTCGTAAATCAAGAATTAGAAGTTCATTCATTCATTCATTCATTCATTGACCTTCTTAAGCGCCTTGTCCGTTCCCGGGTCGTGCTGGAGTCTATCACAGCAGTCAACAGGTGAGAGGCGGGGTTACACCCTGGACAAGCCGCCAAGTCATCGCAGAGACAGACAATCATTCACACCTATTTAGTGCAACCAATTCACCTAAGCTGCATGTTTCTGGAGGAGGAAGCCGGAGAACCCCAAGAAAACCCACACAGTCAGACTCGAAGCTATGATCTTCTTTCTGTGAGGCAACGGCGCTGACCACTGCGCCACCATGCTGCCCAGAATTTGACATTTTTTCACATTCTCCAGAAAGCCTTCATGCATCAATTTAAAACAGGTAATCTGACAAAGTATATGTGTGACCTACTGGAAAAATAAACTGTTGGTGTGCAAGAAAAATTGGATACCACATTTACCCGTCCGAGGGAGAGGAGACCCCTCATCTATGGATCTCCACGAGGTTTCTCCTTTTCCTTTTGCCCCTGTTGGGGTTTTCATGGAGTTTTTCCTCCTCTGGTTTGGGGGCCTGATGGTAGCGAGTGTTACTCTGTACACATTGTAAAGCCCTCAGAATCAAATCAAATTTGCTTGATTGATTTGATCCAATGGATGCAGCCCTGAATTGACCAGTGATTCTATAGCTATATAGTTCTTCTATCATTAGACGACACGATTCCCAGAGCAGCGGCTTTTTCTTCCCTCCTAAGTCCAACAACAAGAACCAACTTCAGTTCCTGCAACAACAAAAAATTAAGAAATAAAAAAGAATAATAAAATTGAGCCTCAAAGTGTCAGCTAATGCTAATATGAATGGTATCGTGCAGTGATCACATAGTTAATCAAGCTTATCAATTAAGCTGTCTTTTTCTCTCTCCTTTCTGAGTGCGTGTGTGCGTGTGTGTGCGTGCATGTGTATATAATCCTGACAGCTTTATTCCCCATAATAAAAGCTGTAACAGTTGACGATAAAACGCTACATCACAGGCTGTCGGAGCATGTGTGTGCTTTAAAACAGCATCTGTCGAATTGCTTACTGCCTGTCAGCGTGTTGTCTTCAGGAACGATTGGATATCTCGGACTCCGACGTGCGCCGACTTGGGTCTCCATTTAGCGTGCGCGACAGTAACGGTCCGTTACTCCTGGCTGGAAGGTCATTTGAAGGCCAGACATGCAGACCTCTTTCGGAGAGAGAGTTGGACTTTACACGTCAGACGGCTCGACCTGGCCACACGCACTTAGCTTCATGCTAACGCGACGCATTACACTCAACGACCTCAGGGGTCACGTTTTAAACCCGTAGTCGACAGCAGAGGATGATTCCAACCTTTCAGGAGGAGAAACATCATCGTCGGGTAACTCCAAACACAACTCTACTCTGTACCTTTGAATACCACATGATGAGGTACGTCTCTGCTCGAAGGGCACGAGGACGTCACATTTATTTATTTCATTACTCTACTGACTATTTTCTCATTTGACTGATTAATTGTAATATAGCAGAAATCAGTAACTGGAATAGACCCAGAGAGCTTCAACATCTTCTCCCTCAGACCATCGATGTCCTGATTGATCATTAATCATTGATTTGTGCCTCTAGAATAGAAAAGTCAACGTCCTCTGACTGTTCTGGAACAAACGCTGTGCATTTGAAGAGTTTCTCTATTTTTTGCTTGTCAGTGAGATACGACAGCTGATTTCAGCTACACACAGCTTCTTTTACAGGATTCTAGTGTTTCCTTCTATAAACATCCATCCATCCATCTTCAAACCGCTGATCCGGGGCCGGGTCGCGGGGGCAGCAGCCTAAGCAGGGAAGCCCAGACTTCCCTCTCCCTGGCCACTTCTTCCATCTCTTCCGGGGGGATCCCGGGGCGTTCCCAGGCCAGCCGAGAGAGATCGTCTCTCCAGCGTGTCCTGGGTTCCTCCCCGTGGTCTCCCCCCCGGTGGGACGTGCCCTGAACACCTCCCCAGGGAGGCGTCCTAAATAGATGCCCGAGTCACCTCATCTGGCTCCTCTCAACGCGGAGGAGCAGCGGCTCTACTCCGAGCTCCTCCCGGATGACCGAGCTTCTCACCCTATCTCTGAGGGAGAGCCCAGCCCCCCTACGGAGGAAGCTCATTTCAACCTTCATAACGGATTGCATTGAAGCTTCTGCTTCCAAACCCAAACTTTGCAGTAGATTTTATGTGGTGTGAATAACGTTTAGGTACTTACAACTGCTTCTTCTTGTACGCAAGGTAAGATTTAACCGAGACGTTGCAGTTAGATTCATTCTAACCTGCACGGAGCTGTCGGTCGCCCACTGGGGGGGGGGGGGGGGGGGGTTGCACCGGTCCGTTTGCTCTTCACGATTTGAGGTGATAATCCCATCTGACCCTGGGACCACAGTCTGCTTTGGTAGATGTCACTGCGTGTGTAGCTGTCACCATCACTGTCCAAAGCTGAAGTCCCTGGAGGTGTTAATCAACTCCTCCAGAGTGTGTCGCTCTCTCTCTCTCTCTCTCTGACACACACACTGAATGACTTGGTGGATCTTACAGCGGGTGCTTGGCAGGGTGAGAGCTGTCACTAATTTGTTGTGGCAATATTAATTAATGATCATCCTGTCACAGCTGTTTATAGTGAGACAGATTAGAAGTGGGGGAGATTAGACAAAGAGACCAATCTGGGAGAGGACGAGCGGCTGACAGGGGTCACCTTCACGTGCCTCAAGCCATATTCAATTTGCCACGGCGGAGGCAGGGAAATTACCCCCCTTTACCAGGCCGTATCCTATTTCTAGAGCGTTTACAGATAGCTTAATCAAATCATGAACCGCAATAGACCACAGTCGGGTTTGATCTCGGCTGAAGAGGTGAAATATTTACATTTTAAAATGAAATAACCAACAGACAAAACAGTCAAAGTCTTCTGAACCTATGTAATACTTTTCTCTCCTCAATGCCTCCTTCATTCAGCCTAATTTTAGCATTCCGATCCGGCTCCAAGTGCATTTCCTGTTTGAAGGGCTCTTAATGGAAAGTGGCAGAGACTTTTCATTCTGACCACTGACCTCCGTCCTGTCCATCCACAAGGGCACGCTGACTCTGTTCCCCCTCCATGACTGCACAATGCCCCCCCCCTCCCCCCGACACAGCTGACTAGACAACACTGCAGATCACTGTGATGGCGAGGGGAGATTAAGTGGCAAATCAAGGCTTGAATATAAGGGCAATCATTCCACGTGGGAGAAATGGGTGGCAGGATTACTACAGCATTTTCTCACTTCACTGTGCAGGCTCTAATAGGGCAAAGACATTTTCTGGTAACTCAAGTGCTCTGAGTTGGATTAAAGAACAGCTATCACTTGGCTGATTAACAGCAAACACTAAATATTCCCATTAAGGACGAATAGCCTTGGGGTTACAGAACGCATTCAATTGGGTGAATGGCCCTTTAAGGGCGAACAAGATGCTAATTTATACATTTTTATTCCCAAGATTTCTATTTTTTTCCCAACATATTTGTGAGACCAAAAAGCTACATCATAATTATGGTTTTTTTTTATGTCCACATGTATGTAGGTGTATTTGGAAGACACCAGAATCACATCACACCCAGGGGGGGAGCAAATGTCAAACGGTTATTCCAAAAATAATGATTCCAATTCATGTTACCTGTCAAGTGAAGGTAATTAGCATCATTTTGCAGATAACCGTACTTTGTTCCACGTCTCCCTGGTGAAACCCGAACCGCTGCCCGATGATAGAGCCAGTGCTTTTTTTGGAACCAAGTCCTCCGTCTCCACCTTCAATGAGCGCCTTAGTAACTCGTAAACTCGCCTGGGGTCTTAACTTTTATTCGCTCTCTCTCTCCAATCCAAAAAAACACGAGTGACTCACCTCTCAAACGAGATCAAAGAACTGAGGGAAAATGGAAAAATCTAACACTTTCAAATGGTCGAATAACGACTGCATGTGTAATTGTGAAACAAACAAACATCTACTGTTAATACAAGGAAGAAATGGCGGCAAAGCGGCGCAGTGGTTAGCACTGTTCCCTTGCAATAAGAAGGGTCTGGGTTAAAATCCCCGGACGGGGCCGATTGGAATGGTTGTTAACCCCCCCCCCCCCTCCACCCCGCGAACCAACACGCAGAGCAACTCCAACATTATTGAAAGTATTTTCTGTTTAGCTTTTATTGCCCAAGTCTAATAGCGGGCTTGAAAACGTCATCCACTGTGGAGCAAGGCACTTACCTCCCAATGGGTTTTAAAGAGCTGCTAAATGCAGACGACTGGGGCTGTGCTGGGAATATCTCAGCTCAGCGTTGCTGCGGAATGCGTCCCCATGTGAACTCTATGATAAACACATGCATGCATGTGGAATGATGATGCCTGATATGAGTGTGCAGGGAGAACGTCTCCTGGTGGACTTTAAATATTTCTAAGAACCCTTAAACAGTTATTCAGATGAAATATTCTGAGCTGTTCCGGCGTGAAAACTACTCGTCTCATCTGTGACGGCGATTGGAATTTTCAGGATCAATCTGTGCGATTCCGTCTTTAGCCCAGGTTGAGATCAGGCATTTGGCGGCCGCTTGTGGAGGAGCTGGTGAAAAGGAATTTGAGACATTCAATCGGTTTTCGCCTGATTGCTGCCCTTTGGAGGCTTTTCCATACGTGTCTGACTGAAAGAAGACCACTGGACCAACGCAGATCTCGCTGGAGGGACTGCATATCTCATCCTGGCCGTGGGAACGTTGACTACCCCTCCAGGGCAAATGGAACGTGTTGCTGGAAAGAGGGACATCTGTAAAACCCGCTGAGCCTGCTGCTGCCGTGGCCCAATCCCACATAAGCAGAAGAAAATGGATGTAACGTTCCAGTTGTATTTTTTATTCAGGCAGTGAATTTGCACCTCTTCAATAACTTGTCCCGGGATTCCGTCCATCCACCATGGACTGTTGTGTCTTCATTTTGTTTGTTGTGCTTCGTCCTTTCACTTTTTTCACTTTTACCTGTCCGAGGAAGAGAGCGCCTTCAGAGGTTTCTCCACCCCCCCCCCCAATAATGTTTTTTATGGTGTTTTTCCTCACCTGGTTTGTGGGTATATGTATTTGCCATCTGGTTAACTAGTAATTTTTTTTTTATCTTTAACATCGCTAAATGTTTGGCCTCATTTTCTTTTCTTTTTTTTGATGTCACAGTAACTCGGAGTCACAAAAATAAGTCCCAGTCAAAGAAGGGAAACGTAATTCGAGTTGGCGGGTATTTTAGAGGGTAATTCAAAAAGGGCTCCAGGATAATTACATATTTTCAAACTATAGGTTAAACAATTTATAATCATTTGAGCTACTTATAACTCAACTCACAAGTTGTCAATGGGACAGCGGTGAACTTGATTTTGCCCTGACAAGTTGAATTTTCTTTCCTTTTTAAAATAAAATAAAAAAATGTACAGGACAATTAATTTATGAAACTAAAAACAAACCGATGCAAAAATATCCTCTTGTACTAAAGACTTCTGCAACTTGTGTAAGACTTGTTTCTGACAAAAATAACGCTGTACCGGACCATTATAATTATGTCAATAAACCTTTATCCTGCAGGTATAGCCAAAGGGAACTCTGGGAAAAGACCCAGGTCAGTGTTTGGCACATAATGTGAGCATTACCCCCCCCCCCCCCCCCCCCACACACACTTTATGACCGGTCACATCTGCGCTGCAGGCAGCTACTACCCATCCTAGAGGGATGAACCTGAAGACAGTGCGTCTGAGCGGCAGAGTTTTACATTACCATCATATAATGGGCCAGGCACCTTCCAATGCGTGCCCGGCCCCATGCCTGTGTAGTGTAGGTTGCACGTGCACGCTTGTAATTAACCTACCCAAATGAAACTCTGGCTGCACTTTCGAGAAATTCTACAAGCAGGTGCTTTCTGGAACTAAATGGTTGCGTCAAATCCTCGTAGAAACCCTTCTGGACACGGTGCCAGCAAGGAGCAAAAAGAAAAAGTTCCTTCCAGGCAAACGTGTGGAGGTTCATTGGGTTGTGTCTATAGCTCTGGGGAGGGACATCGTTGCCAGTTTATTTCTCCAGGCGAAGAATGTTAACAGGACACATATTCTGCAATGTGGTGTCTTGTGCTCTGGCAGATGGCTTCTGGAGAGGGCTTTGATGACGGGATGACTTGGATGTGTACGGCTTAAAGGCCCCATATTATGAAAAACTCACTTTTCCCATGTTTCTACACTATTATGGTGTGTTTGGGTCCTTATCAACCCCAAAAACAGCAAAATAAACCATCCAGTCAAGCCTGTGTTGTTTGTAGTTCTGTAATCAAGTAGAGAAACGCTTCTGGAAGAAATCTCTTACTGTGATGTCACAGTCCAAAAACGTGCACAAGATGTGTGTTTACATGCATGCGCATTCAAATTAATTTAGTTTCGTTTTTGTTTTCAGAGGCTTTTTTGACAGAGCTGTTTGAGACAGGAAAGAGGGACGCTGTCCTGCAGCATCTGTTTGCTATTTTGACAAAAGACTGGCACAGATATTTAATAGAAGTGTCTGGGAACTGCGTTAACTTGTGGAGAAAGAGTATAATATGGAATCTTTAATGTTTCTTTTGTGTTGTAATAGGACAATAGAAAACACTGCGGCTTCCACATACCAGACTCGGACAGCTCGTCTCTCAAGACTCGTCTCTGCACAGGCGATGGTGAACATGTAAATTCAGGGCAGCATTACTTTTAGACATTTTCCCGTTGAAATTAAGTTTTAAATTGCTGTCAACAACTGCCAGCAAATCCAGCCAATATGTCTTTAGGCTCTCCAATTTCCCCAAGTTTCTAACAAAAAATAAAAAAATAAAAAATGTTTCCTCGCTCTGATTGCTATTTACATATTTGGGTAAATGAGCGTGGGATTGGGCTCAATGGTTTGTTTGTCGATTTACTCTTTGCTTTTCTATCTCCTTTGGGCAGCAGATTGAATTAATGTTTGGAGACAATGCGATGCCAAACATTAGGAAACATGAGAAAAAAAATACAGAACTCTCCAATTACAACTCTACAAACACATAAGACCAAACTGGGTGGGGGACTAATTTGGATTGTTATGCAGATTCCTTTTGTGTCAAAGGCACCGGGACAATAATGATCTTATGCTTGCTTCTATTGGAATAGACCAACAATCAGATATTGTTTAGTCAAGACACAAGCGTTGTAGAATAAACACAATACACCCACGGAGAGATGCACAAGTTCGCTGTCTGTAGTCTATCTATAAGGGTAACCCCCCCCCCCCCCCTACGTATCTTTATTAGCACTGCCACCTTGTCTCCTCCTATCTCCTTCCCTCCTTAATTGCTCGATGAAAGGTGCTTGGCGTCTTGCCTTGCACGCCTGCTGTTTTGGTCATTAAAGGCCCCTGTAGGAAGTGGAGTAGCTGCCAAAGAAGCTTAGCGGACGACAGGCGCTGGGGATATATGTCTGCACTCACCTGGGGTAAATGAGGACAGCTCTTCCCGCTGGCTTTGAGGCCTGTCCTGATGTTGAAAAGGGCCCGAAGAGCAGACTGGGCCGCTTGGCTCTTGGCCAGCTTTTTGCTGCGGCCGCAGCCCTCGAATATTTGCCCGTCCACACGCACCGCCATCACGAAGCTGCGCAGCCGTCTGCCTTCAGCTTGCTCCGAGAGACAGGCATAGCGCAGTCCTGGCCGGAGGTCATTGAGTAATGCCACCGGGCTCTTCGGGGCTTCTGCCTCTGGGACGATCCCGCCCAGCCTTTCCTGGGCCTGCACCATCAGGTCCAAAGTATGGCGAAGTAATCTTCCATGTCTCAGCAGCTCGCTCTCTGTCGCCGAGTTGCGGAACGAGAGGCCGTTGGAGCGTGACGAAGTCTCAAATTCCTTGAAGAGAACATCGGGAAAGTCAGCTTGATCGGAGGTGAAGTCAGCGGAAGGGTTTGAGATGTTCCCCATGGCCAGGTGGGCTTGGGGAGCATTAGGGAACTGGATGAAAGACTTGAGGGCGAGCTCAGCAGCCCTCATTTTAGCTTTCTTTTTTGTGGGGCCTGCACCTTCAAAGGTCAGCCCATTCACCTCCACGGCAATGGAGAAGACTGGAGCGTGGACAGGGCCCGTCTGAGACACCAGGCGGTACTGGAGGCCTGGCCGGAGTTCATTGAGCTGCACCAAAGCATTCTTTGGCCCCTCAGACCAGGACAATTTTTTCGAGATCAGACGAAGTTGACGCAAGTGGCCGTTGTTGTCTTCCTCCAGTGGCCGCTTCCTCTTTCGACCAGAGCCCCCGCTCCTACCAGGGTCCGAGCAGAAGAGCGACTGGCACTCGGCGGGCCCAATGGAGCGATCCTCTACGTTGCCGACGTTGCGGTTTTCCTTTACCTCTGCACTGCTGGTACCTGCAACAAACACAATGACGGAGACAATGTAGCTCCACGTCCCGCAAAGTACCAGCAAAACACAGGAAGATACAGCCAAACGACACAAACCAGGTTGACACAACGAAACGGCGATGAATAAATCCACCATTAATTCCCTGAGTCAGTTCATTCCAGAGAACAAATATCAAACACAAAAGTTCTAAAACCCAAACCCAAATCCCCTAAAAATGGCAGCGTTATCCGTCAAATCCTTCCGTAACCTGCCTCCGAATTGGTTGTGAACTTCTTAAAGTGGAAATATCCGTCCCTGTGGCCGATGTGAAGCATTGGTCCTATTTGTAATGGGGGTGGGGGTGGGGGTGGGGGGCATTTGGAGTGGCAGATAATACAGAAAGGGATGAAATGTCGGCAACCTGCTTTATTTCACACTTCTATCCTCTCTGAGAGCAAACGCTGAACAGCTGTGATGCGCTCTTCAAACCGAGTTGGGGGGGGGGGGGGGGGGGGGGGGTAGTGGCGTATTGCATTTCTGTCGGGAAATGAACAGAAAATGCTTCCGAGCTTGCCACAGAACTGTTAATAGCAACGCGGCCGGGATCAAGCGCTGGCATTCACAGGTTGGACTGGAGCAGACTCTCCATCCAGATGTGTGAGGCACACGCATGTCTGCACACGCACGTCTGCACACGCACGTCTGCACATGCACGTCTGCCCACGCACAATGCAGCTCAGTTTAGATGGTATAGATTTTTGACACGCAATCGGACACCATTGTTTAACCAAAGAGCCCATTTCCAAATTAATTAGTCGCGTTTGACGGTGAGATCGGCTCCATATTAGTGCTGTTCCATCCACTGACACCGAGAAGGAGAAAGACAAAGCTTACTTAAAGTGTCCTCGTCCTCTGTGCCGCTGGTCCCGGGGCTCATGTACTTGAAAGGCGCGATCAATGCTGACAGCATACCGACTTTCTCTGGAGGAGAGACAAGAGACATGCAAGAGTCAACAACAACAGACGTTTTGATCGTTCAATCGATAAAAGTACAAGATTCCACATCAGCAGTGTCGGAGAGGGACGCGAGGGCGATCGGGAGCATGCAGACGAGGCTGCTTCTGCCACCCCCCCCCCCCCCCCCCCATGAGGGTCACGGATTTCACTGGCGCGGAGAGAATCATTTAATGACACGTACTATTTTAATTGATGAGTCTTAAAGGAGATGTTATCATGTGAAATTCAACGATGAAACTTAAAGATGCAGAAGCTGGTGAATGCAGTGGAGAGAAGTCTTTGCTACTCTAATGGTTACTAATATTACTGTCCTAATGCAATCTGTCTTAATTAGGTATTGCATTTTACTTAAATGCAGTACACGGTACTGTGTATACCGATAAGTAAAATTGTAGTAAACATTTAAAAAAGTTAATAGGTTTGTTTGACAGATTTGAGCTCATTATATTTCGCCTGTTAGGTTGTTCTTTCAGTCCATGGTCATTTGCATTGAATTATTGATTTTTTTTAAAATGATTTTGTTACTATAAATAAACTATTATTTAGCTCATTTTGTTTGGCTCTGTTCAGGCCAGCAACACTAAACTACGCCCGGTCAGAAATGTGACTGGCGATTCGCTCTCACGATACAAACGTGAGATGAAAAGTACAAAAATGACAAAATAAAATAAATTTAATGTCAATTGAAAATCATTTAATTTCAACACAATAACTGCGTAAAGACAAAATAGCAAGGCCAACAACTTCACTGCAATTTTTCTTGCCACTGTGCAACTTTCCTCATACTTTATCGATCATTTGTTCATCGGCGCTAACTTTTCAACAAAGGCCCGCTCCTCCTGCTCCTCCTGCTCCTCCTGCTCCTCCCTGGGGCTCTCTGCTGTCCAGGTGTGCGTGCTGTTTACAGCACGAGGCCCTATTACGGCCGTCGCTCGCTCTGCTGCGCTCCATGCAGCGCTGAACCGAATTGACAGACCAGTCTCGGTCCTTAATTACGCCTCCTCTCTCTTTCCAGCATCAGCTAATGATCAATGAAGGGACAACAGAGCGAGAAGCAACACGAGGAATGAACTGGAGGTGGACAGAAGTAAGCTAGAAATCAGCCCTGCGGCTGCAACAACGAAAGATAAACAAGAACAAGCCACATTACAGTTCAATAAATACGTTTTGATAAAATGCAAGGTTTTGCATGAGCTCGCCCCCCAGCGCTGCCTCAGTGAGCCACTCTGACACACGTGGACGCACTATAAACACTCACACTGAAGCGACGCCGGCCCTCATGGGCCAACATCATGATCCAAGCCTTTGCATTCTGACCTAATTATGGACTAAAGCGCAACACAAGCTGCAATTTGGCCCTGAATGGCTCCCTCAGCCATCAGGGTCATTATGCAGTTCATTCTCAAATCAGTCTATATTGTTTTTAACCCCCCCCAAAGCCCTATTTACAGTACAATACACGGCCATGTGGCGCTATTCCAAAAGTGGCAAAATGAGAGATGCTAAGAGCCAGTCTGAGCATTTTGCTCCCAGACAATTCACAGCGAGCATTAAATTATGGCCAATTAAGACACAAGACTCTGAGGTTTCAGCCGTAAAGTAGATTTCATAAAGCTCTTCTGCCGGTTCACGCAGCCCACCGGCCATTAAAATAGTGTTAGTGCAAAGTGGTTGAACGCAGGGCGTGCAACTGGGCTTTAACGTCAGAGGACGCTACAATAAAAGTGCATTCATTCTCCTTAGAGAATAATGAATTGCCGGTAATGCTGAAATCCAGAGGTTTAGAATACACAGAGAACAGAACGTTTAAATCGTTCTTTTTTAAGCTTCCACTCTGTGCAGAATTGTGATTTTTAGAAAGCACGTTTATTTACAGAAATCAAATTCACATGTCACAATTATCACAATTATGCAAACATAAACAAGGAAAAAGAGATTCACATTAAACATCAATAACAAAATAATAAACAAAATATTCAAATATGCATAAACTAAACCAACCGACGACTGACGGCAAGCTTCTCGCTAAACGCATGGTCCCCCGTTTAAAACCAATAAACTTAACTAGTCTGTTAAAACTATTTCTTTGTTTAAATTTTTTTTAGCAGCAGCTTTTACTCTTACTATCACTGAGGCTGATCGGGTCTGACACTTTGAACATGACATCTTGACTTTTTTCTGTATTAAATTGCATCTAGATTAAAAATAATTTGCAAATGTGTCTGCTCATTGGTCGAACGCAAAGGTTTGAGTCCCGATCGGTGCATAAAGCCACGCCTCTACTTTAATATTTACAGCAACGTACCGCTGGGCTCATGCTGAGTTCTCCTGCAGGTACTTCTACATTTCATGACATATTTATATTGATTATATTGACGATCATTTATTCTGCCGTCAGAGTTACTTATTAAATTATGGAAAAAGTTCACATGACATGCTTCCATTGTTTTTGTGGCTCTTTTATTAAGCCCTTTTACAGAAGTCTGTAAAGCTTATTTTAAAGCTGGATACAAGTATTCTATTAGTTTGTACTTCTGTATATTCACACTGTGCATATACTGTACTCAGTAAAATGCGTTGAGTCCATTTTTACAGCTTTTGCTTCACCAAAAGAGAAAAAGAGTAGAGAAATTCACATTTCCAGCAGTGTAAAAGGCTTTTATTCAGCACGACAAAGTTTACAGAGAGAATAGAGCTTCCCTGTATGGAGCTCTTAGCATCGAAATAAAGGTATAACTTCATTCTTCTCACTTTCAATGGGCCACAGTTCATTTCAAATGGCTCAGGAAATAGCTATTGAGTGGAAAATATCAATATGTTTTCAATCACTCAGATGCTGAATCACCTGCGCAGAGGTAAGCGGTGCAGTTTAGAGGTCGTCCCTGAAATGCCACCTCTTTCCATTTTTTGATAGGTTTGCGAAGTGCCAACAAAAAACAAACCCTTTACCCTGATTTATGAGTGAGCGGTGCAGATTGTCAGCAGCAGCGCTGCTCATGTTTCACAGGCGTAGCCTGATTGGTTTGCTCAAAGACACACAGCAAATGTTCAGCCTTGTAAATGGAAGCGGTCAAAAGAAAGCTCTGCAGTCTGAGGCTGTAGGATGGAGATACGACGGGTTTCTTAGCAGAAGCGCTGAAATTCCTGATACCAAAGTTGTGCAAATCAGCTTAAATGATGCTAAGGTGTTTGAAATGCGGTGACTTCACTTTAGTGAGAATATTTATTGGGAAATAATGAAATAATTTGGAACTAAATAAATAAAAAAACCAAAGACATTTAATGTAAATGGAGCACATTTTCATTCATTTATGTTTGGAGACAGTCATGATGTAAAGTAATATAATATGTAGCATATAGCAGACCTATTACACTGATGCGGGGCAAACCAGCAGTGAACTGGAATCAATGAAATGCAGTCTACTAATTTAAAATGTTCTCTTTTCACTGTAATGGGAAACTTTGATGTATATGTTTTTATATATGTCAAATGTATACGTTTTCTATTGGGCTGCAGACTGTTCCAGTGCACATTGGAGGTCACTGTTTGACGAGGCCAGTAGAGACACGTCATGTGCAAAAAGAAGAGACGGAGCCCTAAGACCACCCAACCCAACACCCTCCTCCACTTGGCTGCACCTAGAGATTTAGTTCAAAAAAGGTTATGAACAGAACTGCTGAAAAGAGGCAGCCCTGGTCGCGTCTAACTGGAACTGGAAATGAGTCTTACTCATTGACAGCAATTGCAAGCCAGGCTCTGACTCGGGCAATACAGAGACTGCACAGCCCACAGCAATGAGCCATCAATCCCCAGGTCCACAACATACATGCGGACTGGTTGCACAAACTCCCACGCTCCCTCCAGCACCCTCGCAAGAGTATAGAGCTGGTCCATTGTTCCATGACCAGGGTGACAACCACACTGTTCCTCCTGAATCTAAGGTTCGACTAACCAGACTCTCCTCTCCTGTACATTGAGGCTGAGCAGTGTGATCCCCTATAGTTGGAACTCACTCTCTGGTTATTCTTCTGAATGGTGGAACCACCACCCCATTCTGCCACTCCAGAGACACTGTACCCATCGTCCACCCAATGTTGCAGAGATGTGTCAGCCATGACTGCAACATCCAGAGCTTTGAGATTCTCAGAGCGGATCTCATCCACCCCCCGGGGCGCTGCCGCCACAGAGTTGTTTAAAAGCTGCAGCCCAACGGCTTCCCCCACCTCCGGTGTCCACCAGCAGATTCAGGAATTACTGCCACGACCAGCAGTCTTGCGACCACAGCTCTGAGCAGCCACCTTGGCAATGGCAGCACGGAATATGGACCATTTAGATTAATGTCCCCCCCCCCCCGGAATGTGATCAAGTCAAGGCTTTGCCGAAGGTGGGACTTGACTGGACTGGACCTTCAGCCAGACGTTCCCAGCAGACCCTCATTATCTGTCCAGCATCTGTCCGGCATCTTCACCCCCGGGACCTGATCCAACTCACCACCAGGTGGTGATCAATTTCACCTGAGTGTCTGGAACATATGGCCGTAAATTGGCTGATACAACTACGTGGTAAAATTATTGATCTACGCTCTAGGGTGTCCTGGTACCAAGTGAACTTTTGGACCTCCTTATGCTTGAACATGGTGTTAGCTATGGACAAACTGAATAGCACCGAACGCCATTTGGGTTCAAATCAAGCAAGCTGTTCCTCCCAATCACACCCGTCCAGGTTACGCTGCCATTCGCCATGTGAGCTTTGACGTCCTCCAGCAGAAGAATGGATTCCGCTGTAGGGGCGCTTTCCAGCACCCAGGATCTCCAGAAATTGTGCGTACTCTGAACTCCTGTTTGGCGTATACTCGCAGACAATAGTCAGAACCCATTTCCCAACCCGAAGGTGTCAGGGAAACAAACCCTTCCCTTCTTCCAGGGTAAGCTCCAATGTATAAGCAGAGAATCGAGGAGTAAGCCCCCGCCAGCCTTCCACCTCCAGCAAACTAGAGGATGCAGCCCCCATTGAGACTGTTTGTTCCAGAACCAGAGCTGTGCGTTTGAGTACTTTTCATCAGGGATCTTTTCAACAACACTTTTTTTCTAAGCCTTTGCCTAAGACATCTTTGCCAGGGGTAAATTACAATTGCAAATTTCCCCAGACAACACAGCTCCTCATTGGGGTACTCAAACATCTCCACCACGGCATGGTGCCGTTTGACACAGGGTTCCCACAATTCTCTGTGTTTTAAACTTTGGCTGCCTGTGCTTTAAACAGCTGTTTTCAACTGCAAGATTAACATCTCGTGGTTCATTCAAGTATTGGTCTTTGACTTCTGAAGGATTTATGTAACCTGGTCAAAATAGGATGGACATTAACAAGAAAAGCTATAATCTCCAAAATAATGTCGTCCTTTCCTTCTTATTCACCAGCCAGCCAAGTGAAAGAGACAATGCATGCCAATAGTGTCACCTTATAACACCCCCCCCCCCCCCCCTTCCCCCCCCTCCAACTGCACCAGGACACGGTGAGTGGCGACGGCGCTCATTTGTTTCCACTGCACAAAGGCAGAGGAGAGCCAGGTGAGATAGGGGAGCCTTGGCAGATGGCCATACAGACCTGATAGTGGCGATGGCGTCCATCCACAATGAGCAGGAGAAGGGGCTCTCGTGCTTTCTCTCCTTCGCTCTCCTTGCACTTTCTGTATCAGTTCTGAGGAGAGGGTAATGAGCCCAATCAGATTTCCCCATGGCTCAGCATAACGAATAGGTCAGATGAGCGACAGGAGACACTATTGAAACAGACGCTTAGGGAAATCATTGACTCTCTCTCTCTCTCTCTCTCTCTCTCTATTGTTCCTGCAAGTCTGTGATTGAAAGCCAGTGACCCAATAAATGGGAGGCTGCATTGCTTCTCCACAGCACTTAAAACCAGTTTCCTCTTACTTCTCACCTCCAATCTCTGATTAAATGTAAAAGTAGACACTGAATAAAGTGACATTTTTATTTTTAATGTGCGTGATTGTACATAAAAACGTATGCATTCTATAATTTGTTGTTGTTTTGTGAATATACTGTACACCACCAAACCTGCTCTGTAAAAAAAAAAAACAGACATGTGTCTCTGCTTATGCTTTATGCTGCAATTTCAGTTTCCTGATGGACAGAGGTGAAGAGAGAGACACAAGTTTAACTCTCCAATCCCAGCTGACTACAGGCAAGAGGGGGGCATACCACTAACTAAGCACTGCCAGGGAATCGTGGGGATATATGTGTGTGCGTGTGTGTGTGTGTGTGTGTGCATATCCTGTATTAGAAATCATTTAGTGGCTGCATGCAGCAGGTAATTGTACTGGGTTGCACCGGAAATGCACCACAACATTGCATTTTTATTCGGAGACACACATTGAAAATATATTGCGCGCAGTAGAGGATTCTTTATCATGTTTTTAATTAATTTTCTTCTGATCCACCTGCTTGTAAAACTAATGCAGCCTCATGGGCAGCACGGGTAGTGCGGTTAGCACGAGCTAACGTAGAATTGCTACCAAACAAATTCCTAGTCTGTGAACCGTCATTGACAATGGCAATAAACCGATCTGTGAGAGCAGGGAGCAGGTAGAGGAGAATTTAAAACATGTGTGTAAACGAGAAGATCCCAGGAAGATCCCACGCAGACATAGGGAGTCCCACCCAAAGTCTCCACAGAAAGGACTCGAATCCGGAAACCTCTTGCCGTGAGGCAACAGTGCTAACCACTGCGCCACCGTGCCAGCCGGTATATTTAGAATTTGCAGATAATTGGGCTTCCCCATCATGTCAAGCTAATTAAGCAACATTGTAATGATAATCTTGATTATGAAATTGCGTATTTGCAGAGAGAATACCGGCAAAGCTCACCTCTAGAACAGCCTGTTTATCCTGCTGCTGCCTGGCAAGTGACAGAGAAGCAACATCTGCCGGACCACCAGAGCAGCGCCGCTCCGCAGACAGTGGGATTCCTCTACTTATCCTCACACTATTTTTTTTTATTATTTTTTTTTGAGGAAAGGGGGGGGGTAAAGCGCCAACAGCTGTCATTGTGTAGCTACTATGCCATGACAATAAAGGCTTTTTATTCTATTCTATTCTGTTGTACAGCCCCGTATTCCGATTAATAGATTAACCTTGGAATGATTTCCCTCTTTTATGTGTGTTTATGTGTGTTTGTGCCAGTAATATTAACTTCTCCTGTCTTCCAGATCCTCCTCCTGCAATCAGCTCATTCTGGTCACCTGTGCTCCCAGGCTCACCTGCAGCTAATCTGTCATCAGCCTGGACTCTACATGTACTCAGCTCAGACGACGCATCCTTCTTGCCAGATTGTTGTGATTCGCGCCGTCATTTCCAGCACTGGATCCTGATCCTGACTACTGTGTACCTGCCCTGCCTGTCTTTGAAGTCGCCTGTTTGCCTGCCTGGCTTGGTTAACCTGGTTTTTGACCCTTGCCTGATTTCTGGAACTCTCCCTTTGACTGCCGCTCTTCTGATTTGTGTGCTGGTTTGGATTGACTTCCCGGTTTTTCACGATAAAAGCTCAGTTTCGCGTTGCATTTGGGTTCTCACCTGCTTTGGTCTGTGACACGCATGTGTAGCTTAGCAACATGTTATCTCCAGCAACAATCCTGTTGAATACTTACACCTCACGCCTGTGGACTCAAACCAGATCGCTGCACGCTCAGACGCGGCCTCTAATGTGATTATATCAGATTTCTTGTGGTTTGTAATGCTGGGTTCGATATGCATTGACCGTTTTGCAATAACAAACTATCCACAGGGAAGACTAATTCAAACCAGCCAGCAATAATTACCGATGGGTTCTGGCATTTCACACACTTGTGAGAGCATCGGTGCTACAGGAATGCTTGTCAGGATGTCTTTACAGTTCTATTGAAAAGTGTTGCAGCTGTGCACATTCTTTAAAACACGAATTTAATTTCCTTTAATAAATCGCGGGATGAGTTTGCACAGACTGATGGATATTTAGCACCTGATCAGCGGCAGTGAGGACACAGTGGGCAGGCCATCTGCTTTACATTTGCTGCCCTGGCAGTGAATGCCAAGGACAGATTTGTTACGTTGCACACAGAGCGGCATGAGCTATGTCACCTTTTAGATTTTCGTACAAATGCAGCGTAATGCAGTTCGGACTGTGCCCTCCCATTATTCACGACGTATGTATGCTCTGACACGGTGCCTTTGGGCAGATGTCTCCATTTCTGTCAGCTTTTTTGGCAATTTCTTGCTCCCGCCTCTGGTGGCTGGCGCTCCCAGATATTACTTTCCATTTAACCGGAACACTTTAACAGAAATTCACACATCCGTTTCATTTGCAATCTGGCATTTTGACATTGCAAAGCAATAATAAAGTCGATCTGGATTCTAAAACAGTTTCATTCATTTGATTATTCTCAGCAGGTTGATCATTTCTTTGGTATTTTGTTTATTCTTTCTACCTGTTTTTTTTATTTGGCTGCGTTTTTCAATACATTCTGTGTTTCTGAAATATTACAGTGGGCCCCCTGCTGCCATACACTTTACAGCACGATAAAAAAACAAGATTTGGCAGAGGTTTTTTTTTAAAATCATGGGCGTTGCTGTCAGTGAGGGTAACTTGCTATCATGAGAAACAAAGGTGACACATTCCACGACGTGTAAAAGCAGCAGAACTTCAGAAGACACTGAATCCCTTAATCATCCTGATGCCACTTTCTCTCTTAAAATAACTTTTCTTTATTTTGCCATTCCATTCAGAGACACGTAGTACACTCTCAGGCTCCGGAGAGGCGACGTGTCATGGTTGAGCGTCGCTGAGGAACATGCTCACAGTGTGTGACGGCTGCGGATTGCCACAGAGGCCCAGCAGACTGAGATGGTACAGCGGGCCTTATGATCATGGCGAGGGCTCTGCCTCGTCGACCATGCCGCCGCACACCTCTGAGAGCCGTGTTTTCAAATGTGGGGGGTACATTTTCAAAGTACTGTTACGGTAAAAGCTTTTTAATGTCGCATCTCATGCCTGAACTGTAGTAAAAGTACTTTTTTTATGAAACTAAAATGATAAATTTTTCACTGCAATGCTTTTTTCACATCAGAGCACCCACGCCTTTTGACGGCTTTGGCCGAAAAAGCTTTTACAGCTAAAATAGAATGCTCTGAATGATGTATCTAAAAAAAAAAACGTTATTAAAACTGAAGGAAACACAAAAGAAGCATCATAAAATGTAACTTAATCTCAGTATATTGTCAGTGCACATAAATCCCACATGCTTTTGCCACCCCTCTATCTGAATACCTTCTGGCAATTAAAGGCAAACACACGCCTTTTCTCTACCTGATGAGTCTCTCGCTCGCTTTCCACCTTAGCAGAACATTACTGTATGTTGTCGTCCATGAAAGTGACCAATCGACTAATATGTAGAGGAAGCTAAGCGCTCAAACCTCCTGAAGGTTTGCTGCCTTCTTCTTTTGACAATAAAACACTCGAGTGTGGCAGAGCAAGCAAGATAAGTGCCCAACGACGCTGAACGGGCCAGGGCTGCCACTCAAATTCTGCGTCCGTCCCTCGGAGGAGAGGGAACATTGTGTAGCTCATTACCTGTCTCAGAAGTGAGACCACATCTACGCTGAGACGGCATTCATGCTATTGCGGTGCGACCCCCAATCTCAGAGCGTGTGGGAGTCAATAGGCAGGTGTGAGGTTAGATACAAATTGGCCTGTTTGCTGTCCTGCAGACACAAGCTCAGGCCTGGACAACGGACAGAAATGGGACGCATTCCTGTCAACCAATACGTTTTTCTGCACGGGGAAATCAGATTTTTCAGCAGAAGGTTGTACAGTGGAAATGAGTAAATACAGGAAAATTAAGAATCACAATAACTATATTGTAATTGTTAATGAGAGTTCACAGACTAGGAATTGTTCTCGGTGGAATCGTGCAACATGTAACACAAGGTAAAGACAATACTAAAATGCAACCTACAGCGCTATGCATCAAACAGCGATTCCGAAAATACCGGGCCAAAATGATAAACGAGGCCGCAAAAGGAAAGGTTATCGAATCTATTCGTAATTAGCAGATGAAGTTGTCACTTTACACCTGCATTTGCAATCCCCCCCCCCCCCCCGACCCCCCGGGTCCCGAGTGCGTCTGGCAGGTTGACAGGTATGTGAATGCAACACTCTAAGGAAAAAGGAAGTGCAAGCAAGAAAAGATTGCGTATCCTGCTGGATATGTGTGTGGAGAGTAAAAGAAAATATTGTTTTCCAGTTTTACCTTCACAAACTTTCATCTTTCCTTCTCATAAGCCTGCTCACCTTTCTCACATCGTTTCATTATTTCATTGAGAATGTGTCCTCCGCTAAATCCCTCACCTTCCTTGCATCAAATAAACCTGCCAGCTTCTGCGTGCGTGATGTTATCCTGTCGTCTCTTATGCCTCACATTATGACACACGTAATCAGCCCGACAGTTTGCACTACTTTGTTCAGCACAAATTGATGCACCGATGGTCTCGGCAAAGCACAGATGGGACAGGGACAGTTTTTCATCGGTTGTTCCGTACCGCAGAACCCAACACATCTGGTATGCAGTGAGAAGCATCTTTGCACTAATTTGTTTGTCACTATACATCGAAGGGACTATCTGTCATCCTGCCATACGTTGCTTTGTGGCGTGATGTTTGAAGAACATGGCTAGTCATAAGTTTCAGGCAGGCTGGCTGGCTGGCCGCTTGGGACTTGCTCACGGGGGGGGGGGGGGGGGGAATAGGAGGCAGGAAAGGAAAGGAGAACAGGTGATGGGAAATTTCCTCAGGGCTTTCATGTCTGCAAAATACCAAATTGTAACAGGGGTATTCAAAGTTTTAATTACCCGAGTACTTAATAATTGTTGAATTATTATGAATTCTGCTGCTTTTCTATTCTCATCAAACCTACTACAGTAATACGATGCCTCTGATTGGCTTGATCCTGATATTCTTACCCTAAACCTAACCAATCTGAGTTGTCCGACCTACATAAACCTATCAGGCAGAGGGAACCAATCAGTGGCTGAGCTTGGCAGGAAGTCCCCAAAAACAAAGCAATAGGATTCATAATAATGTGTGTGATATTGTTCTATATACTAGAAGAATCTTACATTGATAATAGTATGCATCCCATCTATAACATCAATAGACTGTTTAGCTTGAGGCAGGCAGACAGGCAAAAAAGGCAGATGCTACCTTTCACACACACACACAAGAACATTGAAGTATCACTTGCTACCTATGTTTACAGAGTTATAATCTTAACTCCGTAAACATAGGTATAGCAAGTCATGGTCAGTTTAATGTGACACAAAAGAATGATGAGAAGATCCACTCCAGATATCTTTCTCAGTTGATGTTTTGAAAGCCTTAATTTGCCATTTATTTCCAGGATGCAATACAAGAACAGTAAGTGTGAAAAATGCAGCCTGACAGTTTCTAATATCCACTTTCCTATTATATTGTGTACATTTAGGCTGATTCCGTGCCAATTAACTATCTGTTTGATATTGATGCATTCAGACTAGGAAATTAAGCACCAGTCTGTTAGTCTATTAGTTGATAGCTTTGGTCTTCATCCTCATTATTACACCAACAGTCTTGTGAAAGCCATATAGCGAAGGGATAACATATCTAGTGTACAGGAGATGATATTCCTTAAAAAAAGACATAATAAAATATATTTTTTTAGAAAGTCTGGAGTGAAATGTAAATGGCTGAGTGCTTGCAACAAAATCTATATTTCAGGGAGATGAAACACTTATCTGATGACAAGCCGCTCAAGAATGGCATTAATATTACAGGGGGGGAGGATGGTGTTTTAGTCATGCTGGCTGAAAAGAGACTTGGGAAATTCCAGATCACTAAATATCTTAGAAAAATGTAGTTTATATGTTTGAATGGAAAAGTGTCTGAATTTTACCCAGCCCAGCCTAGAATTATTTTCCCTTTGTAGTGTGACCAGTGATGTTTGCCCATCAAATTCTAATCAGTTCATCCTGGAATCTGACAGGATTTTTCTTGCAAATTCACATTCATGAGCCCCGTCTCTCAACTGCCACCTTCCCGTGGTGGTGTTTGAGTAACCTAATGATGCTAGGAGCTGTGTTGTCTGGTGGCAATTAGCAATTCTAATTTGCACTTGTTAGGGTCAATTTTTAAACACAAATCAATATAGAGATTGTCAAATGATGTTCAACTCTTAGACTTCTGTGCTAGTCACAGTTTATCCATAACTAACACCATGTTTGAGCATAAGGGTGTCCACAAGTACACTTGGTACCAGGACACCTTAGGTCGTAGGTCAATGATCGACGTTATATTTGTATCAGCCAATCTATGGTCGAATGTTCTGGATACTTGGGTACAGAGAGGAGCTAAGCCGTCAACTGATCACCACCTGATGATAAGTTGGATCAGGTGGTGGGAAAGATCCAGAACAGACCTGGGAGGTCCATACAGATTGTGAGGGTCTGATGGGAATGTCTGGCTGAGGATAAGGTCAAGTTGGTTTTTCAACTCTCACCTTTGGCAAATCCTTGATCACATTCCGGGGGGTAGATGGTGGGGGTAAGGGGACATGAAATCTGAATGGTCCATGTTCCTTGCTGTTTTTCCCGAGGCGGCTGTGTGGAGTTGTGGTTGCGAGACTGCCAGTGTTGGTCATGGTGGACACGAGAGGTGATGGATGCCGTCAGATTGAAGGAAGCAAGATGATGTGCAGCTTCAGCCATCAAGGAAGCAAAGATCCATAACTCTGTCGGCCCCAAATAGATTCTGGCAAACCGTTTGATATCTTCGGAGAGGAAAGCAACCATATGTGCACACTGTTTACGGGATGGATGGGTTGCTACTGAGCTTAACTGGGTAGCTGGGTATTGTAAGGAATACTTCGATGATCCTCTCAATCCCATTGATGCACATTCCAGTGAGGAAGCAGAGCCGGAGGACTTGGAAGTGGGTTCTATCAACACTGGGGCCAAAGTCACTCCATAATGGCACAGTCCCAGGGGTGGATGAGATCCGCCCCAATTAACTCAAAGCTCTGGATGTTGTAGGGCTGTGGTTGCTGACACGTCTCTCAAAAATTGCATGGATGACTGGTATAGTGCCTCTGGCGTAGCAGACTGGGGTGATGCTTGCAGAGAATGCATTCTGACTATAGGGGGATCACACTGCTGTCAGAAGCCACGGAGGTGAGAACCCAGTAGCACGACACAGTAAGGATGTTCAAAAGGTCTTTAATGATCAAAAGCAAGAGTTGACAACTGGATGGTCAAACGATCAGGCGGATATTTCCAGGCAGGAGTGCGCATAGGCAGAATCCCTCTAGGCTAAATGTAGAGCGACTGCTCCTCTGCATCAAGTGGAGCCATCTGAGGTGGTTCCGACCTCTGATCAGGATGATTCCTGGATGCATGTCCATCTGGGAGTAGGTCCAGGGGCAGATGCAAAACTTGCTGGACAGATTGCATCTCTTGGTTGGCCTGGAAGCATCTTGAGATCCTCCCAGAGGATTTGGCGGAAGTGGCTGGGGAGAGGATTGTCTGGGCCTCCCCACTCAAACTGTTGCCTCCATGACCCGGATCCGGACGGAAAATGACATGAGACATTCACGAGAATGGACGGACAGATGAGTGAACTGACTAACAACCTTAAAATATGATACCACTGGTCAGAACTGTAGAGGAATGACATGCAATCTGTCATGTTCCGATATGCAGAAACACACAAAGGTCAATGTGGTGATTCACTGAATATTTGTGCATTTTAAGTCAAGACAGAAACTTGTATCCCGGATTTGCTTTCTGGAATGCAGCAGCTGGTTTAATCGCGAGAGCCTTCACATGAAACAGTTGTTCAGTCAAGCAGAACAGAAGTGAAGGCAAAAAACTTAGTTCTCCAACTGTCAGAAATATTTTGAATAATGGAGCAGGATATGTGGGCACGCCAACACTGTAAAAGGTTTCTGGTGTATTTCTTTTATTTGGTGCCACTGAGATGAAGGTGTAGGTTGTGTCACCATGAACTACATTCTTTAATGCTCTGTGTGATCTCATATATATATATATATATTATGGCATGCCGTTCAGGAAATTATTATACATATATATATATATATATAAAAGTGAGGTTTGAGAATATGGACGACCGAACTCCAATATATATATACCCAACGCTGATATATATATTTCAAACACCGATATATATATATGAAACGCTAATATATATATTATATTAGCAAGAAGGTCATAGGTTCTAATCCAATTTGCGGCCTTTCTGCAAGGAGTTTGCATGTTCTCCCTGTATCTGCGTCGGTTCTTTCCGGGTTCTCCGACTTCCAGCACAAAAAACATGCAACTTAGGTGAATTGGTGATACTAAATTGTCCGTAGGCATGACTGTGTGTGGCCCTACGATGCGCTGGCAGGTCGTCCAGGGTGTGCCCCACCTCTCACCCATAGACTGCTAGGATAGGCTCCAGCAACACCCACTACCCAGATGTCACAGGAAGCGGTTCAGAAATGAATGAATGAACGAATAAGACATCAACTACTGCAAATGTTTTGATTTAATATGTGACGCCACATCCAGATGACGCTCAGCCAACCATCATTTTCCAGCAAGACTTGCACCGCCACATTGAAAGGGATGGGCCTTTTCCCCTGGCTACCTCATTCACCAGATATCACTCTCCTGGACTTTATGTTCAGTTCGGTTCTGCATTTTGTGTTAAAGAACAAGTCTATATTGAGTTGACAAAATGGCAGGAAATCTTGACGTGTGTCTTTAAATTTTTTCAACAATTTGTTTTGCCTGGTTAGCAGTAAAAACATTTGTTCCGTTGACAATCCAATGAGAGACCACGGAGCGAAGAAAAGTTCTCTACGTTTGCAGCACACGGACGCACAACTTCACAGTGAAGCAGAAGGCAGTTCCTGTCTGCGGGCCAACATTTTAACACGGAGAGAAATATGCATATTCGTAGATTTTGGATATTTCATTGAGGAAAATTGCATACACACAGTCCAAGGATGAATGTGAACTGTGAACATATTGGGGAGGTGGAGGCCAATTACTTTAATTAGACTATTTGTAGTCTACAGATCATTTCATACACTTGATATTCCACTTTCTCGTTTCAACGTTGTTCTCGTCTTCACTTTTCGTCACACCTACATCTCTGCACGCTCCTTTCTTCTTCCACTTATCTTCACTTCTTTCTTCCTCAGCAGGATGTTTCATAAAGTTGTCCGTAAACACAAAGTGAATTTTTGATCAATTCTTTTCCACCATCAATTCTGTTTTCTGTTTTGAAACAGTCAGAACTGATGAGGTGCCGAATGATTTCAAGTAGCTAAATTGTGGACCACCACAATAACTGTATTTACAGGAGAAAATGTTTCTCTGCCGAGATGGGGGGCATCAGGGAGAGGAGCTTGTCCCAAAGTCAATGGATCATGGATTGCGCGGTTTGTGGATAAGAGAATTAAAATAATATCGCCTAAAATGGGCCATTACATTTAATCTCCCAAAATTTAACTTCACACACCTGGGCTGCTTCCGAAAGCAAAGTCTGTGTGGGAAAACACACGATGTGTTTGTGAGAGAAGCAAGGCTGATTTTATGGCAGGCTGCCACCATCATGCAGGGACAGACCGGAGGATAAAAAACAGCCGTATTCAGCTGCATAAATAGAGTTTATCGCCCTTTCAGAGTGACACAAAGCGGTGACATTAGGAGAGGCATTCACAGTGTGTCAGTAGATAGCATCAAACCGAAGTAAGCCGAAGACAGAAGAGTCTTAAGCGGCAATCACATCGTATTTCAAGCGAGAATAAAAAGAGCGAATAAAGCCAAACACAGCAGGTAAACGTCACATGGAAGTAAAAGTGACTATTATTTTGAAGGGGCAACATATTCCCATATAACCTCCTCCAAATCGCTTTCATTCTCAGTCATTCTCCTGCTTCTAGCACCCTGCCTTTGCACCACAGCAGTGACTGAATGAATGACGAGCGATCGCGCAGGAAAGTGAAGTCATTATCGAGATGCTCAAGTTTAAATCGGCACACTGGCGCTTCGTTTGTGCCACATTCATGGCGCCGTCTGACTTAGAAGCGTGCGGCCCACCTGACTTTCAGCGGGGAGGCTTTTGAAGATAGCAGGATAGTCTCTTTTGTGAATGGCCTCAACAATACTCCTCTAAATGTTGGCTGGAAGCTGCAGTAAGGCCTAATAGTAGTAGTACAACAGTCATGTTTGCTGTGTATGCTCTGAATGTGTTTGTACTGCATGGAAGTACGAACATAATATTACTGATGTATATTGTTGAATATACGGCCATGTACAGATGATCTTATAATAAAGCACTTCCCTATCAACTATACAAAAACAACTTGACAGTTTTTCAGTCGACCTGATCAGTTCAAACTCTTTGATTTTGGGTTGGTATTTAGCATCCCCTCTTTTTTTGTTTTACAGTCAGCAAATAGATGCTACTCTCTCTGCTTCTGCACAACTGACTATCCACTGATGTGCAGTCAGGTGAGGCAGGCGAGGCTACATGCTATGCTGTAAGACCGTGTTGCTGTCTCTCTGTATCAGGGCTGAGGAGCAGCCTAAGCAGCTGCAACTCCCCCCCCCCGACCTGGTAACCCTGTTTTGCATGATGCAGGGAGAGATGTGCGCAGCGCACCTGGAAGCTGCTGCGTACCGATAATCTTGGCAGCTGTCCTATTTGTGTGATTACAACCTTTGTTTGCTTTACATTGTTTTGTGCAAACTCCATACTGGCTACTGGAAGAGCTGCTGACTGGCCCTCACTGTCGACACTAAAATGACAGTGAGAAGAGCACCAGCAAATGAAATATGTAGAAATAACAAGAAAACATAACTCATGATAAAATGAGACAAAGAAAAAAGTCTGTCCATGACACTTCAAACAGAGTAGGGATGGTAAAAACCTCCGTTTTGCATCGATACATGATTTTGCATTGGCAGCGAAGAGACGGATCGATTCATTTAAGGCAGTGGTCCCCAACCACCGGGCCGCGGCCCGGTACCGGTCCGTGAGGCATTTATTACCGGGCCGCACAGAAAGAACAACAAATTTATACAATTTCCGTTATTAACGTCTGAAAGGTGTCTTATTTTGAAAAATGATTTTGAGAAGACTGAATGACTCTTTGCTTTCGTTTTCAGATTAGTCATTCTGACACACCAAATATTGAATCATTTCAAGGTTGATCTCTCTTTTCTTTTAGAGAGACTCCAAGAAGGGGGCCGTGACACCGTCCCTCCGGGAATGAAATGAAAACATGGTTGAAATAAATAAATAAAATACACCACAGCTAAAAACAAAACAAAACCAAAAACACGACAGCATGGCCGCCACAGGGAATATTTAAGTCTTCCACAGAGTACCGGTAAATAATGGGATCTGAGATGTTTTCAGCTGCCTGTGACCCAAAACAGACAAGCCCATGAAATGGAACAGCAGCTTAGCATTTCTCTAGTAGATTCTGATGGGTGGGAATAAATGCAGTTTGGCACTGCTACTCAACAAAGCTGTGTGATACAGTCGTTCCTAAATGCTCTATGACAGTAATACAAGCCTTTGTCTGTTTAGATCCATGTAGTGATGCAGGCTGGAGGGGGGGCATTCTGAAGTCTTATACTCAAGATCCTGCTTTGCAATGCAATTGTTGCTTGCAGCCATGCTAACAGGACTTTGTGTTTTTGGTCAACAGAATATTATATTGAAAACCCCTACCTGTGCATCAACCGCAGGGCCAATGCTAGTTTAGCACCTGCAATATGGAGACTTTTACATCCTGCTGCATTGTGAGATTCCTGAAACTGAACATTTTTACATTCGGTACACCGTTTTTATCTCCAGGTATTCCACGTGGATCATCTCTACCTCCGATGAGTCTGGCAGATGCAAATACATATGAGTTTTCTGTGAAGCGCGAACCAGCAGGTCAAACTTTAAATGGGCTGGATGTGGTTCAAAATGAATCAGCCAATCAGATCATGCTCCGTATCTCAATTCATTCCTTAGATCGACATCATCCACCCTGTTTTTTATTTTATTTTCCCAATCAGATAATGATGAGATTATTTGCTGTGAAACAAGTGAAATTGGAGTACAAGGATCAAATTTATTAGTTTGGTCTCCATAAATTGACTGAAATGTTATTAATAACCTAATGTTTTAAAAATACTACAATTTTATTGCCTCATTAAACATGATAGTGGTAGCAAATACAATTAAAGAATTCTAATAAGGCCATTTGACAATGGACAAAGATTAAACTACATTAAATAAAATTAGCAGACATAATTAACATTAATGGTCAGTTTGAAATTCCTAGAAGGAATTCGATAACACAGCACCTTAACGGTGTTTTAAAATAAAAAAACAAAACTGAAAATCTAAAGAAGCTACCGTAGGCTGTATATTACGGTACATATGTGGAAAAGAAAATTTGATTAGTCCTAATATGATTATTTAAGTGAGAGAAATGCAGTGTGATAATTGTGACTTGGCCTCCTCCTGTCTGTCTGTGTAATTGTCTCCCTCTGCCTCCACGCTGTTCGCATGTCTGAGCAAACCTCTCTACCTGGCTTCCTGTCGCCCCACCTGTCAGACGGAATATCTACCTATCAATCTCTGAGTGTGCCCGCCTGCATGCGGCGATAAGGAGCTGTGGGTGTCTGTTGCCCTGACACCAGCTGATTTATGCCGGCCTCTTTCCCTTTAGGGGTCCGATCTGTAAGAAAATCCCCAACGAATCACGCAGACTTTGTGTGTGTGACTGTTTCTGTTTGTCTGGATGTGTGTTTGTGTGTTCGCTACGCCAGTATCGTCTGTCACAACAACGATGACAGGGAGCTCTGATTTTTTTTAATTTTTCGAGTTCTGTGCATCACTCAATATTTGAACGTCACTTTGAAAAACATTCAAAGGGAAAAGAAAAGAAGGAAATAAATTATTTGTGTCTCATAAAAGTTGACGAATTCTATGCAAAAATCTGAAATTGCATGTTATTTAACCAATTATATGATCCTAAAGGAGGGGTCGGCAACCTAAGACACGCGTGTCATGGCTGGCACGCAGAGAATATTAAGAGGCAGGGAAATATTGTATTTTATCATATTTAACAGCTCACAAAAAAATGAGCTCTGTACCTCCACACCTCTGGGTGTTTGCTTTTATCAACCTGAGACACACATCTGTATTTCAAATGAAGTCACCAATCACTGGAAATAAGCATTCGGCCAGAGGCTTGGGAATTCAGAGGCTACGACTTTCCTCAAATGTTCTCTGGAGCAAACATTTTTTCCTGCGTGGTTTTCATCTTGCACATTCTTCAATGCAATGTTCTTTGGTTAAATCAGTGCTTCTCAATTATTTTCTGTCGCGCCCCCCCTAGGGAGAAAAAAACATTTCGTCCCCCCCCCGAAAAAAAAAAAAAAAAAATACACTATTGTATCCTTATTAACATACAAAGAAATATAGACCAACTTACAAAAAAGAATAACTTTATTACCATTTTTTTTAGTCTGCAACCGAAAATAAGGAAGTCATGTCTTTCTTCTTCTCCCACCGTATATTGGTTACAACCGCTCTTCTTCTGCTAACACTCCCTGCGCGCACTCTGACAATCAGGGTGCCACTGCCAACTACTGGAGTGGATGTGCAATTACGCTTTACTCTCGTAAGGCAAAAAAACATTTTCTCCGCCCCCTGACATTGCACCGCGCCCCCCCAGGGGGGCGCTCCCCGCCATTTGAGAACCACTGGGTTGAATGATCCGACTGCAGGATTCATGGCACCAACTGTTCCCTAACGCTCCCATCACTCAACATTCTCATAGCAGCAGCTGATGGTTATGCACACAGAAAGCTTTTACTTTCTTTCTGTTTGGATGTTCGCTTAAATATTTGTACAGTATTTGGGTTAGAAATTTGGCATATTTCCCAAGATTCAGTGCGAACTTTGACCATTAGATATGAATTCGAGTTCACTTAAACGTTTCAAAAGTCATTTGAATCTCTGCGCAGCGTTCCTGCGCTACAATGTCTAAAAGCGAACATGTTGTATCCCTGTTAGCTCACATTAGATATGTTTAATGGAAAGCATTTCTTTGATCCAGTGGAACATTAAGGGTAAATAGCAGTTAATCTACAATCTGTAGCTTATGAAATAAATGAAAATACAATTGACATTGAAACTGTCCTGCTCTGTGAACGCGACTGACCATTACGAGCTCAGGAAAGTCCCCAATCTCCGTTGGTTGTACCGATCCGAGTTGTGTGCGTCATTTATCACGTCCTCCCCCTTGGTTGCATTCTGAGGCTGCCTTTGCACCATGTATTTCTGCACTCAGTGATAATGTCTGGAACCCATCTCTTTCTTGTCAAAGTTACGTCCTCATATTTGTGGCAGGGGACTCTCTGGAAGGACACAGAAGAGTCAGAATAAAGCATGTCTCCGTAGTCTTCTGGCACTGGTACAACTGTTGATAGGATGTATATTCAACACACCCAGAGCCTGTTTGCTGAGATAATTAAATTCTCAAAGGATGAGAGGAGATGCAACACGTAAATTAATTTGCGCGGCAGCAACAGACAGGATTTATCCCACTTTGGCGGGAGCAGCGGCTTCCAGAACAAATAAATGGGATGTTTTTGAAATTAATTACTGTTCCTGCCTGCCATTAAAGAGTATCAGCTATCAGATGACTTTGAAATACACGCTTGGCTCTTTTGATGTGTTAATGATGACAAAGTAAATCCTCCTCCCTGCGTCCCACAGAGGAGTTGGAGAGCCGTGGAGAGTGGAAAACAAAAAAAGAAAGAGCACGGAATGGAATAAATGTTAGCGTAATAGCCTAAACCAATTAAATACGTGTTTCATATGAACCCCTTAAGGACAAGGGTTATGGACTTTTTGGTTCAGCCCCTGAAACATATTCATTCCTGTTTTTATTCCCCATCCACCATCCCTAAGAGGGTTTCAAGAGGAGGTTCACGATTGTGCCTCTTCAAATGGACCAGCATGCATCTGTATGTAGGCCAAAACAGATACGATTGGGTGAGTTTCAGTCTCTTCTCCGTTGTAACGTAGGACTTTATTTAATTGGACAGCTTTTAATCCAAGGCAGAAAAGGCTGATCTGACATGGACTAACTTCCCTCCGCAATTAGAAATCCTCATTAAGTTCACTAAGTCGTTCCGTGTGTTGGGGGATTTGTTTTACATGCACCGCCAGCGGACCTGATCCACGGCTTGCAGAACATGTGCTAACTGAAGATAGACTGAAAGGAACACAGTGTGGCAAGAATTTGAGAAGACAACAGATATTTTTATAACCAAACGTATCATATTTGATACACTTGGCCTTTCTGGATTTTCTACTTCAGAAGCTACATTTATTTATTTTTTCGGAAAAAGCTGATGGATACAAGCCAAACACATGCGTCTGCATTTTCCACGAAAAACAAATTCCAGATTGAGCAAAAGTCAAATAAATTACAGCACTTCTATAAAAATGTATGTTAATTATTTCATTTATTTATTTATTTTTGACAAAGATAGGTCAATTCTAATTCTTGTTTTTAGGAATAATCCGTTATAACCACGCCCTCTCGTCTGACATTACAGCTATCAGCCTATGAACTCTATAAAATCGTCTCAGTCGCATCATTTTGATGGGGAGGTGTAACAACTTGACCCTTTCCTGAAAGACCTTTTCGTTTCCTGTTGGCCACAGGCCTGGCACACACAGGGGGGGGGGTACCAGGATGCGACACAGAAACAGATGACTGGACGCTATCGCTAGAGGCCCTCTGGTGCCTGGACCCAACGATAGCCATTTGGGTGTCAGTGAGAGCAGCCATTCATCATTGACTGGGTTACTTAGTGTGCCGACAGCAGAGGGCTGTTCATTTCTGTGGCTGACACTGGCCAGGGATGCTGCCAGCCGCGCTCGAGCCACTGAGGCAGCTGGTGCAAGAAACCACCAACCAAATCCACGTGTGTCTTTCCTAATCCACCGGCACCAACATGGATACGTTTATCAACAAAAAAAAATACATTGCTTCTTCCCTGATGTCCAATCCAGGCTTTTGCTTTTCTATGCGACCTTAATGGAACTAGATTGTATGCGTTGCTTCAAATGTAATGAATGAACAAATAAAAGTCGAGCAGCGCTTCTTTCCACTGAACAACACCGGCCACCTTTGTCAATTTGTTCATAATACTAATGATTTACACAATATGCACATTTTAGTAAATGGCCGATTCTTTCACTAGTTAGCTACGGAGGTTCAGGTACACAAGTTGTTTCCGCTGCTTTCACAATTTGCCCCAAAAAAAGTTGTAGTTTCATATTTTGGTGGGACAACATGAAATCGGCATCAATCAAAATCTCTGTGAAACAACCTGTCTCGAAAAATGTGGCGCTGTTCCTTTAAGATGAGAAGAAAGGAAAGATGTGAGCACAAGCAGGCAGGCGTGCACAAAGAAATGAGCGCATGAAAGATCAAGTAGACATGCTGTGTGGGAAAAAAGCCCAAAATACAACAGTGCGTGAAACTATCAAGAGGACCGAGACTCCACACCCGTACGTTCATAAATAACCCCCCCTGCCCCTAAATACCACCATGAGCTGTTAAGACCGGCTTCCCTGCAGGTGCAACACAAGGTGAATGTCCAAACACTGCAGCTCACATAGTGCTCTCCATTTAAAACACAGCTCTGTGACATCAACAGAAACGTCCAGCATGAGCTCGTGCTAGATGCACATGATTTAAAGCCAGAGCCTCGATGCCTCTTAGGGCCACAGTGCAATAAAAAGCAATAAAAATTACCTGCAAGTGGAATAAAAGGGTTCGTTCAACTTTAGAATTGGGGCACCATGAGCTGGAGGAGAGCATTTCTACACCGCGTACTGGCACACATTTAGTTTGATCAGGGCAACATGGAGTTTGAGCCGCGCCAAAACAAAACAATGTGCCTTTGTGGAGTAATTTTATTTTATTTTATTGGTATTGTTAAATGTCGATGATTTATTTACTAAGGATTTTCAAAGGAAACAAGACCGCAATGCTCCTCTTAGGCAGGATGTTTGACTGTACTTGTACTCTAACATTCTATCTAATAAATATATTCATCATCATCAAACAATGTGCCTCCATATGCAGCAATAATGTATTATTGTTCCACATTGATTTTGTTTTAATTTCTTTCTATTTTATCTATGCAGGTCAAAACTCTACCGACATGACATCTGTCCTCTGCACTGGGAACGGCGAACATAGGCAAATGAACTGAAGTCATGCCTAAAATGTCGTCTAAACTACCACGACTAAATTATTAGCTATCGCTGAAGAGCGAAACGGAGAACGATACACAGCCCGGAGAAAAGAGAGATTCCATCTCGAGTCCGATTATTCTTGTGAGGCGCATCAAAAGGCAAAGTAATTAAGTCGTCTAAGGACGTTATTGGAAACGAGAATTCTATCAGTGAGGCTTTGGGCTTATCCAGTCTCTCTCTGATTGTGTGTGTGTGCCCGTTTCCTTGACTGACACGCCGTCGTGCAGGAGACGATGAGACCTCTGTTGTGCGTTTGTAACAGGCGCAGCGAGCCACTCCTCATTAACCTTTTGGGAGATAAGCCTGTTTTAAGTCCATGTTTGAACAGCCTGTGTGAAGTATCTCCCGCCGATATGTAGCTAGCCAACCACGCAACCCCCCCCCCCCTTCCTCTCCTTTCACATCCAATATTCCTCCTTCCTCACCTCCAAACAGATTACCAGAATTAAAATTCAATTTAAATCACAGGCCTGAAAATCTCCATAAATCTAGCACCTGATCCACCCCTAATTGCACAACAAGCATTCTGGGGCGTGCGCCGCCGTGGCCCCCCGCTAACAAGGTTAAAAGGTGCAAACAGTGTGTAATGTAAAGCAGGGGAACTCACTGAGCAATTGTTAACACCGTGTTAGCTACTCCCTTTCATTGTCCTGTGCCGTGTTCTTTGCTCGCTTTTCCGAGCTAGCGGAATACACAGAGCAGCCTGTTAGAGGTGCCGGGCTAGAAGTAATGCAATTTAGCTAAGTGGTGAATGCGGCGGTGCCAGATGTGCGTGCTGCAGCGGAAGCATGGGCCGCACTGAGGGAGAGGGTGCACGCAGGCGGCGAGGCATGGTCTGCAACAGAAAGGATACCTTGGTTTTTTGTGCAACGCCAAAAGTAGTAAGAAAGTACCTTTGGATCGTCAAAGACTGGGCGTGTCTGTGGCGTCAGCGATACGCGCTTCTGTTGTTCCCGGAAGCTCGTTGAAGCAGAGCGAGCGAAAGACAGAACTGGTCAGTATCTGAGACAAACATGTTACCGGAGATATTAAAGCAAAGTAACAGCGCAAACAGGACAAATGCATGACATCACGCTGTTTCAAGCAGAAAAGGGCCGAGCCATGTTTTTATTTACAATGGAAGTCGCTACGGCTTCTTCTTCTACTACTATTTCCGGTATATTTGGTAAAATTGCACATGTTAAAATAATTTAGTCCGATCGAAAGTCCTAATCAGATCAATATTTTTAGGGTCCATGAACACAGTGCATCCGATCATAATTATAATCCGAACTCTGATCTGACTAATGACATTCTGTCCGTGTAAACGGAGCCATAGACGTGTAATAAATGTGTCTTTTTCCTCGTATGCAGCAATTCTACGATTCAAATGTGACATAATACCACTAATATATGTCTTAACATTATCGTGACCTAAAGATCTATTTCTTTTATTTATTTATGGTTGGCAGCTGTTTAATAATACAATAATATTTGATCTGTCTCGTTTCAGCCAATCAAACCTGTGAAGCCTTCTTATATTGTAGTATTGGTTTTAGTGACATTTTAGTAAACAGTCTGATGTCGATGTATCCTGTGGCGACACTAAATATTTCGACTCAACCTCCAGATTAAGATCTACTTTCCCTGTGCTGGCTTTTCTCACGTTCAGCCGATCACTTTGTACAAAGTATGTGATTATTTCATTATCATGACACAAAAGGGCTCCCGACACTCGTAGCCTGTCTCCCAAATGGGTTGGGTTTGTGTAAAATTATTCAAATGGCTTGACATTCATTAAAAGCCACGGTGATATACTGAATTTCACCAGTAGGTGTGGGACAGGAATAAATACCAGCCCCCACTGAGCCTATAAATAAGCCCCATTAAAGGATTCAAAAATCAGATAAAAACACACATCAACTCTGTTTCACTTTTACTTTTCATGGTTGGTGTATAAAGATACTAAGAACAATTTAGAACCTTTTGGTGATGATCCAGATCACCATGTGGACGGTGCAAATCCAATTACAAGGGGAATGAGCTGCTTGGCGGAGGTCTGCGCTCTCTGACTGCTTTTCTAGTTCATTTTGTGACTTCTTTTGTTGTGCCTTGCTTGCATTTTAGCTGCACTTCATGTGATATTGTTCTAGTTTTGCAATATCCATAAGGTCGGTGAAAATCTCAATTATATTATGAGAGCACAGAACATAGAAGTGTATTGTCTGTGTATTCACCAGATCAAGGCCTCGGGCCAGGTTCCTGCGAGTTAGTGGCTCACTCTCTTTGGCCATGCATAACAAACCCCAGTGCTTAAAGTACAAACTTTTTGAACTTTTTTCATGAGACAGAAATTACAAAACCAGAAACTAGCCCCCCCCCCCCCCTCGTCTCGCCACACACAGCGTGAGTAAAAATGAATGAAATGTCCTTTCAGGTAAAAGTGAAAGGAAACATTTTGAAACACTAATTGAGGTTTCATCCCGACAGCTGGACGACTAATGCAGCAGAGCCGCCTTATTTTGTTTCCACATTGGCTCGACGTTGATCACTGGTCGCTTTAACTTTCCAGATGTCGTGCCCACATGCTCCTGCAGCTTTTCCGATGCTGAAACTGTGGTGATTATTTTAAGAGCCTGTCCGTCGGAAAAGCCTCAAAGTGCATGAAAATGTGTCATTTTTCGGACATGTTTTATTTTCCTTAACACACACACATACGCAGAATAATCAATATGATTGCACTGCAGCGGTGTGTGTGTGTGTGTGTGTGTGTGTCAGATAGCAGCGGGGAGGGGGAGCAGCTGTTCTCCCTCCCATCCCCTGCCACTGATTTAACATATGGCTAACCTTTTGGAGATAACGCCGGGGTTTACTTTGCTGCTCTGCACTGATAACATCCCAAATCGCTACCCAGAACCTGCGTCTCGCTGAGCTTTTAGAGCCCGGCCACGGTAAATTGGTGCCACACTCATGTTGAAGGGTGAAAGGAGAAAGGACGGAAAACATTTTCAGAAATTTGGTGTAGAAGTTTGTTTTGAGCATCAGGCAAAATTAAGCTTCTGCCCAATTGTGTGTGTGCGTTCTCTTGTATATTATCACAATAAACTTTGTACATATCGTCGGGTTCTAGTCATGGGAAACTCCTTTTCCCTGTTTGCCGGCGTGAAAACTCTCAAAACCTGTCACATGCAGATTACATCGGTTTTCTGGGGGGTCTAGCCCATTTCCAAACCAACCACCTGGAGTTTCTGCCTTTCTGCTTCAGTTTCGACTCATTTCCTCCTCCAATCTGATTAGTTCTCCATTTTTTTAATTGAATTGAAACATATAAAGAGAAAAAGAAGATGAAATCATTTTTCTGTTTCTTTCACTCATCCATTAGCCCAGTATTTCAATTTCGATTTTTTAAATCAAGCAATTCATTTTATCACTCGTACCACACACACACACACACACACACACTTGCCTAATCCTAGCATTTATTTAAATCCTCCTCCTGCCAGTGTCTTGCCGCACCCGGACTTTATTTGCCAAAAGGATCCTGACTGTAAATCTACTCCATTTCAGAAAGCATACAGTTGATACAATTTATTGCTTGAATTAACAATTCAAAATTGAAATACCAGGAAAATGGAGGAGTGAAAGAAAGAGGAAAATTATGGAATATTTTTCTGTTTTGAATAAGAACAAAGTGATGAGAAAACAATGTAACGCAGGTCTGTTTACGTTCGTTTCCAGAAACCGGATGCGATGATCTGGCTACGAAACAAGAGCACCAAACATGCTAATGTCCGAACTAACCTCATAATACAATCATTATATATATATATATATATATATATTCTGTGATCTATGATAAAGATATGATTTTTAAAACTTTATAAAAAAAAAGTGTTCTGATGATAGAATGAATGTTTTAATGATCTCTTTCCAATTATTTTCTATTGATTCTTTTTTGGTCTTATACAAAACAGAATTTCCCTTCTTCCTTTGGTTCAGACAAGAGAGTTTAGTCTTTTAGCAATTGAGAAAAACTGTAATATGTCAGTACGAAAAGAAATAAAAAGGTATAACAATGTGCTTGGGTGGCACAGTGGTTAGCACTGTTGCCTCACAAATCCAACTTGCGGCTCTTCTGTGAGGAGTTTGCATGTTCTCCCCGTGTCTGCGTGGGTTCTCTCCGGGTTCTCCGGCTTCCTCCCACCACCAAAAACATGCAAATTAGGTCCAGGTCATTTTTGAAAAAGAGAATGAACTCTTAATTGACTTACCTGGTTAAATAAAGGTTAAATAAAAAAAGATTGTGCAAACCTTCATGTATAATCTCAAGACGCGGCCCACAACTCGGGGCCACAGAGGGAACGTGGATTGGCTCCGAGGTTTTCAGCTCCATTTTGAGGTCAGCAGTCATTAGTGTTTGAACATTTCCTTCGCACAAATCCAGGATGTCACCTTGGAGTGAATCATGATCTACTGGTCGTCTGAGGGACTCTCACTCCTCTGCCTCCTAACAATATTAAATGAATGGTCCACTTAACAATTAATGACCCCTTCACTCCAGACAAATTTCATCGTGTTACGCTAACGGGCCAAGAACCAGCAAATACTGAGGTAGAGCTGCGGTTGGTTCCGCTGCTGTCAGAGTCATTTATTGAGCACCCTACACACGCCTACACGCGGCATCGCACGTGAACGGGGTGCACGTCCACACACACACACACACCTTGAAATCAACACCTTCCCTCTGTTCCACAGTCAGGCAGGGGTAGCAAGCCTCCCCAGACAATATTATCTCATATGCACAGACAAATTACCGCTTTGTTTTAAGGACGCGAGTGTTTTTCAAAAAGAAAAACAAACACACACATTGTAAAAATCCTTCCATAAACATTCCAAGGGAATCTAAAGTGGCAATTGTGGATACTGTTAACGTTTTGCTCGGCCAAATTCTCCTATTAAATGGGTCTCTCTCTCTCTCCCTCGCTCCCCCTCCCCCCTCTCTGCAGAACAGATCAAATGAAGGTTACACTGTCCTCTCGCACGGCCTACATCCTGATGCCAGAGCTAATTGCATAATTTGTTTCAGAATTACCAGCTAATAGCCGTCTCCTCTCAACTCATGCCAGCACCCGCCCACTGGATTCAGATTTTTTCCCCGACAAACCTCTCATTCCATTATGCCTCTATTTGTACAGTCCTGAGACAATGTGGGCAAAAAGAAAAATCCCCACCCTGGAGAAAAGTCAAAAAAAGTCACGCCCAGGAAGTCAGTATCCTAATTCTCATAATTGATCCTCGCTTACAGGGGGCCGCCGACTTGCGAGCTACGTGTCTTACGACAGTTTGACAGTTCGACTTTACGACCGCACTGATCTGTTGGTTTAAGACGCGTTTTTACGACATACCTGGAAGAGAGCGAGCGAATCGAGTGTGGGACAGCTTCTGCGATGTCTACCGAGAGGAGGGGGAGGGGTGGGGTCTTAGCCCATTTCCAAACCCAGTGATTCAGTAGCAAATTATAAAACAGACCAACCACTTGGACTTGCGCTGCTGTTCTGCTTGAGCTTCGAAATAATCTCCTCCTCCAATCAGATTAGTTCTCCATTTTCATTGGATTGGAATGCATTTTAATGATAAAATACCTCTATTTTAGCCACCAAATGCACCAATGCGCCACTGCTCTCTGTAGGAAATGTTGATTTTGTCCCCGTAATGATCAGCCAACGTTCCACAGAGGAGTCCACGTGAACCAAGCCCGTCTCCAAGCGTCTGCAGGAGGGCCAGCTGACGATAAGGCTCGCCCCCCCTTGCACCAGGCAATAACCTTCCCTGCTCCCCGTGTAATAACCAGCCTGAATTTCAAAGCTGAACCAAACAAACAGAAAGGGGGGGGGGGGGGGGCAAGGGAAGGAGCGCAGGAGAGACCAGTACTACAGCACAAAGACAGCGGGTTCAATCAATACCTTGATCCAGCTGTCAATCATTGGCTATATTAACCTGCAGGAGGAGGAAGCGACTGTTTCATCTGTTTACACACATCGGCAACGACCTAAATGTTACATAGAGCAAAGGCACAAGATAAAATGTGTCAATAACAACAAAATACGATCCGATATCAAGTCGCTTCAATCAATGAATGTGTGAGTGAGCTTCTCTTCCCCGTCTTCACAGCCTTTAACACTAAAACATTGTGTCCATATCCTAGAAAAGCTTCAACCTCCTTAAATAAAAGGTCACTTTCACCTAAACATTAAAAATATCGATGAAACACTCGTCTCCATTTGTCTTTAACTCTTTCAGTGCCGTTCACGTCTAAAGACGTTTTTTTTTTTCACTGCCAACCCTGACATTGAATCCTGCCTCTCTTCAACAGCCAATAACTCCAGAACGAAAAATGGTAGGAACACACTTCTTTTGCCTGGTGGAAGAGAAGACTTTTATCTTTCATTTGGTTTATTCGGCCTCTGCATAGTCAGAGTCAAAAATATTCTGTGGGGCTTGGAACATCGGACAAAATTGAACGAAAACTGGGGCAGTTGAAAATGGCTGGCACTCAATGAGTTAAAATAAACAACAACAGATTTGATTGCTAAGTCAGAGGAGTCGCCGTGGTGAAAATGTTCATATTTTCGTTTAATGGCATGACTTGACCCGGGCAGCCAATGATCTGTGTCTGGCGCCCGCCTGTTCCTGTTCCTGTGCTACTTGCTGGCAAACAGAGCCGCAGGCACAAAAATCTTAATTAAGGTCCTTCCCAATGTGCAGCCTTCAGATGACAACCCCGAAACAAAGGGCGAGAACCCCCCCCCCCCCCCCCCCCCCAACATGCCATTTAGGAAATAACAGCCACTCATTGAAAACTCTTCAAACCTTTGCCAGCATTTGGAATTTGATTGTGACCTCAGGTTACCGTTTCTATTATAGTGGAAAACAATGTTATAAAGTGCTGGAGCAGGTTTTAAATTGTTATTTGACAGGGATGTAAAGAGAATGGACTCGGCAGTCGCTGGGCTGTTCTTAGGCTTGTTGCATTGTTCGTTTGTCTCAGTCTGAATCCCATTTGTTCCTCAGATTATTCTGATGTAATCAATAATACAGAATATGACAGACAATACAAACTATACTTTAGGAGCAGGAGGAGTATTTCAAGGGGATTTTATCTGCCCCCCCCCCACTTCCAAAAACATGCAACGTAGGTGAGTTGCTCACTCCACAGTGTTCGTGAGCGTGAGCGGTTGCTTCTTGTGTGGGCCTGTGATGCGCTGGCGTCTCATCCAGGGTGTACTCCGCCTCATCTGCGTCGGCTAGAACCCCACCAAGGTAACGCAGTTCACCTTTAGTGATGACAAAGTAACCGGAAGGGCTGACTTGGCCTGACCTGATTTCCTCTGGCAGGATGCTCAGTGTCTCGGCGCCCTGACTCCAGGTGCTTTGTCCTATTTAAAGCAGAGCTGGGTTCCCTGGACTGAGCTGGAAGCCCCTCCCATCTCACGGATGTTCAAAGTTTACAGTTTTAACTTGTTTATTTGTAATTTCATTAAGATTGTTACAATACTATACTTTTAAAAACTAGTAGTCTAATTTATTTGAACTATTACGCAAATGGGTCGCTTTTATTTATTTATACAAATTAGCATTTTCTTTTTATAAAAGCATTAAAAAAAACAAATTCTTCCTTTTTTGTCCTAAGAATGAACCGAACCGAACAGGAATCACATTCTAGTGTACCGTTACACCCCTACTATACAGCTGCTCCTCAGTTACCGCCGTACTCATTTAGCAATGGGCGTTTTGAAATGTAAAACTATGTGTTTAGCGACAATAAATCGCTGTTACGACAAGCAAAAATGCACTGGTAGCGGAGTTGTGAGTGTCTACGTCACATGTACGGCATAAATGGCCTATACTTATGCAAATGTAAATTAATCGATTCATTTTCATGGCCGCTTCCGGGTCACGGGTGTTGTTATCCCAACTTTTCTACGGGCGAGAGGCGGGATGTAAACCGGAAGCATCCCCAATGCATCGCGGGGTAAAGCCGTCGATCAACGAGGGCTTCGTTGGGCGAGGGGGACGGGGTCTTCGGAACGCAACTCCGTCGTAGCCACGGCCGTAACGCGGTAGCTACGCTGATCTACAGGAAGTTACCTGTTCAATTGCATCCTGTCAGAGGTGTAAATGTGCTGGATGTGGTCTGTTATTGGCTGTGTGCATCTGTGTGTGTGTGTGAGAGAGAAAGAGTTATAATTCTTTCACTTTCAGACGTGCCCCCTGTAAACCCCCCACAGCCAGACCAATATCAGAAGCACCAGAGACAGATTGTGACCCAGCTTTACTCATCTCAGCTACACGCACACACGCGCCTACACACCTACACACACACTGTTAGAAAGCACACACGCGCCTACACACCTACACACACACACTGTTAGAAAGCACACAAGTTGAGAGGAGAGAGTTAACAACAGTCTTACCTGCTTCACCGAGGCAGCAGCAGCAGAGACAGTGAGACAGGAGAGAAAAGAAGAGAAGCAGATGTGAAAGGCAGCTTGAAAAAAGAAGCGTTTCCATAGATTATAGTTATAGTCATCTCTCATCAATCACCGCCCGGTAAAGTCATCAACATGGTTTAATCAGTGCAAGCCAATAAAAGCATGTTCTTTATTGGGCGGCGGTAGCTCGGTTAAGTAGGACTTGGCTCAGAGGCCGGAGGGAGGTCGGTTCCAAACCAACCCAAGACAAGCTCGTGGCCAGTGGCCGGTTCGTGGACCGTGTGGACCAAGGTGTGGAGCGTAGACTGAGAGTTGGGGAGGTGCCAGATTGCTGCCTGAGTGCTGCCGAGGTGCCCTTGAGCAAGGCACCGGACCCACCCAGAAGTTGCTCCCTGGACGCGGCTATGTGGCTCGCCCTTTCACTCCATCGTCGCCTCGCCCCTAACTTTTGTGTCTGCAGCCCCTTTGTGTGTGCGTGTCCAAGGTCTGCATGTGTGTGTGTGTGTGTGTCCAAGGCCTGCATGTGTGTGTGTGTGTCCAAGGCCTGCATGTGTGTGTGTGTGTCCAAGGCCTGCATGTGTGTGTGTGTGTGTCCAAGGCCTGCATGTGTGTGTGCGTGTCCAAGGTCTGCATGTGTGTGTGTGTGTCCAAGGCCTGCATGTGTGTGTGTGTGTCCAAGGCCTGCATGTGTGTGTGTGTGTCCAAGGCCTGCATGTGTGTGTGTGTGTCCAAGGCCTGCATGTGTGTGTGTGTGTCCAAGGCCTGCATGTGTGTGTGCGTGTTCATTACAACATTATCAGAGCATAATTTGCTTAATGATTACTTTTTCTAAATGTATAAAATCCTTGAATGTTTTCAAATGACCCCAAACACACTCGCACATCCAGAAAGTTGAGAAGCAACGATAACAATCTTGCACTCATAACGTGCTTAATGACGCTTGCGATTCTTTGCAGGCGTCACTTCATTAAGATAAAAGTTGCCAATTTGGCTCGACACAAAGTCCCTGAACGAAACTCCAGAGAGCTTCGGCGGACTCGGGAACCGGTCCCTTCTGCAGTAACGGTAAACAATGCACACGAAACAAACAAATGTTCCCTCCATGAAAAGCAAGCGTGAGCATAAAGAAGCTGCAGAACGTGTTGGCGAGGAAACGGAGAGACGAAGGAGCACAGCCGAGATTTCAATCAAGATTTCTGACAGTCTATTAGGATTGGCATAGGTTATCATTACCTTGTGTGTCGGCGTCCTAATGCGTGCTTTCCTTATCAACGTTCAAGCAAAATGTCATTGTCTGGCAAAACACGGGCCTGTAAGTCCCCAACGAACAATGCAGCCGTCTTCAAAAGGACCAGGCTCTCCTACTGGGGACGTTCCTTTAAGTTCAGCGGCGGTGGAGACTGAAGGAAGTTTGCAGGTTTGCTTCGTCTAAATAATTGCTTTACCTGTCACAACGTCTATAGCTAAGCGTCAGGCCATGTCGACGGTGTTTTGGTTGAAAGCAACAAATCCAACGAAATGCCTTTGATATCCTTTTCTGAGCGGCTTTCTGGCAAATAAGACAATGGAAAACACTCAGCCTTCATTTCAAAGCTTTCAACACTTTAAATGGCACTGGTCTGAACACAATCGCAAGGAGCCCGAAAGAGACCTTTTCTTTTGCTGGAGGGATTTAGTTTCTTCCTCTATACCTGGCCTAATGGCAGCATTTTCATGCCGGTGCGTTTGCCGGCGATCAGCGTGCGATCGCAGTTGAAATTGTTGCTGCTCCATTGAAACAAGATGCTGCTGTGAAGCTTCTTCCCTTTCTGCCTCCGCATGACTTTGCTGTTATTACGGTGACTTTGACAATGTACGCAGAAATGGGTGGCGATGCTGCTGCGAGTAAAGCGAATAAATATTTTCATGCCACAGATGCATTTTAGACTACAAATGAAATTAAATTCCTCCATAATTTATTGTCAACATCAGTCCATTAAATCTCTGCAGCAGCTTGAAGGTAGCAGGGAGGATATAGGTAGCCCCACTGCAGCATTGTCCAGCATTACCTTGAACTAAATGCAGGTCAGAGACACTGGAACGCAGTAAAATAACTGACACGTCACTGCCGTCATCAGATATCATGACTTTACATGGATGATATCAGAACAATGAAAGCAAATGCTTGACAGTTTAACGTGCCTGTTTGTGACACAGATATAGAATCATTGGATTGTAATGCATTAGTTTTATCATCAAAGGAGTGCTGAGCTTTTTAAAAGCAGAATATTTACATCATGCGGCTCTTCGGCTGAGATTATAACACCGTGATAATCGGGAGAAGCTGATTCTTCGTCTGTTCAGCTGTGAGGATGACAGAGTTATGTTCCTTACAGGAATTGGTGATCCCTTAACTTTACTTGAAGCGTCATCATGAGGAGCAGGAGACAGAGGGAGAGCGTTGATGTGCGGAGCGCAGTCAGGGGAGTGAAATAAACTTTATGCAGCGACAATCCCGTAGTAGAGCGTGGACGGGCAGAACGCAGACACGGGGTCACACACACATGTGCACATTTGCCCCTTCTGACGTCAGAAGGGGAGTAATTTCTTCCAGACGTGTTTCAGGAGGTGATTACAGACCTACCGAACTACGAAGGATTGACTGGATGGTTTATTTTGCTGTTTGGGTTTGATAAGGACCCAAAATCACCCTAATAGTGTAGAAACATGGGGAAAGTGAGTTTCTCATAATATGTCCCCTTTAATAAGCTGATAGATAATAATGTAGAGACTTCCAACCTCCTCTTAGTACTTTTATTTACATCATACATCCTAACACGGTTTTTGTCGCACTCCGTACTTGCAAAAAAACAACAACAAAAAATTAGAAAGCGTTTAGTGAAGTCATGATTGTCATTGTGGCCAAACAGAAGCTTAACTTGAATTTAAAGTTAAATCAGATCTCTGGTCTGTTAATACTCTGATTATCTCTGCCGAGCCTCGGACCCTCTCGGCAGAGACAGCTACTTATCATTCAACCGGCCCGATTACGCCATCCAGGCAACACAAGCCAAGAGACGAAAGGAGGCACTGATTCTTGTCTTCAAGATACTGGGGATTAAGCAGGCGTCTCGTCTGAGGCATCACAGAAACAGCAGAGTTTTAAAGCGGCGCATTCATGTTGGCACGCCTCCCTCATCCTGTCACACAGATCATTGAAGTCTAGCCAGATGTGGATTACATCTGCACCAACATGTGGCTTTGGATGCTGCATGCATGGCGACAGAAACTGGTGCCAAAACTGATTTACTCCAGTAAGCAGCGCTTAGAATTAAAAATTAGTCTTAGCTCACCATCCATCCAAAATGTACAGCACACACACACAGACACACACACACACACACACCGTGCGAGTGTAAACACTCATTCACCACACAGATAATGTCGATTAGAGTTCTAAGTGGCTGCAGCTTGTAGCTGAGCCAGGAGCTCAACAGAATGTGTGTTACAAAACAGTTACAAAGCAGTTTCATTACCACGAAGGGCTTCTTCAACAAAGATTAAATAGAAGCCTCTTTTCAGGTGCGGCATGAATGGGAAATACCCTCCATCCCTCCCTCCACCCATCCATCCCTCCCTCCCTCTGTCCATCTATCTATCCCTCCATCCATCTCTCCATCCCTCCCTCCACCCATCCATCCCTCCCTCCCTCTGTCCATCTATCTATCCCTCCATCCATCTCTCAGGAACCATTCACACTCACAGTCACTGCTATGATAGATTCAGAATCATAATTTCATTCATTTTAATTTACGCATATATTGACTGATTTTTCTGAAAAAAACTATTCAACCAGGCGGAGAACATAAACGCTCTGGATTCAAATTGTACTCGGCTCAGTTGTGACCAAGATCTGCAAAAAATAATATAATTAAAGAACGTAAATATTCACATGAGCAGAGGAAAGTGCTTTCATTAATGGAGTTTTGGTGTGGCTGTTCAGTGAAACATTTTTGCCCCCCCCCCCCCCCCCCCTTGGCTGCATGACATGAAATAGACGGGTAAAGAAACACTACTTGATACAATCGTCCTTGTTCGTGCCGCCTTCCCGTCTCTGTGGTGAAACCGGACGCTCAGAAACAGATACAGACACAATCGATGCAGAGCCGTGGGGCGAAATCCTCTCATGATTTGACTGGCAGGCAAAAACATATAATTACTGATGAAAAGGTTGCATCCACAGAAAACAAAACACACACGCCCACACAGCTGACATGTGTTTTGACTACGTTGAGCTGAGCTGCACAATTAATCTCAAAAGATGCACCATGTTCACAGTTGTGCAAACATTGTTGGTGTACCTTTTTTCTGCCTCCCCCCCGCCACATTGTGCTCTGGCCGACAACTGACTGCACGATGGAAGAAAGCGAGAGGGAAGTGAGAGATGCGATGGGAATGGAAAAGGCTCTGGGTGAAGACAATGAATACACAGAGCAATGATTGACGGCAAAGGAACCGAAAGCCACGGTGGAAGAGGAGGAGGAGTGAAGGAGTAAGTAATGCATTATACATCCAAAAAGGAGAGAAACACACGGAGAAGGGAGGGTGTGACAGAGTCATGCTGGCAGCCATCCATCCGGCGCAGTGAGGAGATGACACTAACACGCGTGTCAAGTGGTTAAGAGCGAGCCGTGGTAGAGAAGCCATAAATCATCAGCAGCCACGAGAAACAGTCTCAAACTTTATATATTTGTGAATATTGATGGATTTTGCAAAAAGCGCCCAGAGAAAAGACAGGAGTAAATAAATGATGACCTCTTTGGGACGCTTCCCCTGGATGTGTGGTAAAGAAAACCAGCTCACACCAATGTTCCATACAAAATCAATATCAGTTGCTCAAACTATTGTTAGAAAATTGAATTAAGCGCCATTAACTGTCCTGCCAAGGGTTCCGGGGGTGGTCTGTGAATGAAACACATCTTTGCATCTGATGACATCATTCCAAAGCTCCAAATCTATGAGGATTATGACAACATACTGCTGAGTCAGCATCAAGACAAAAAAAGAATTACCGTAATTGCTGAACTATTATGCGCACCTGTGAAAAAGCCGCACCCACTGAATTAAAATAAATAAATATTTTGTACTAAAATAAGCCGCACATATTCGTAAGCCGCAAGTGCATTAAGACAAATGATATTTAACGGAACACGGCTCGTAACGATATCCGCAGCAGGTCTCCAAGGTGAACAGCCTCTGGCATGTTAGATCAAGGGAAGTCGGCAAATCAGATCCGTAACTTCGGGATAAGGATTGGCTCTAAGGGCTGGGTCGGTCGGGCTGGGGTGCGAAGCGGGGCTGGACTCGAGCCGCGGCTGGGGGAGCAGTCGCCCCGTCGCCCTCCCCTCTCCGCCCGTCGGAGGCTGCGCGGCGCGCGCGCCCGCCTGGCGGGGTGTCCCCGTCCCCCTTGCCCCCGTGCCCCTCATCCTCCGTCCGCGGGAGCGTGGTGCGGACGCCCGGGAGGTCGAGGGGGTGGGTTCCTTCCCCGCTACGCGGCGCGTCCGACGCCGCGTAGCGGATGGCGGACAGGCGGCGGGGACCGGGTACGGCGGTCCGGCGGCGGCGACTCTGGACGCGCGCCGGGCGCTTCTCGCGGATCTCCCCAGCTACGCGCAAGCGGGCTTTCCCTCCGGGCGGGCGGGCGGGCGTTAATTTTGTAACGAAAATAAATAGGCTTTAACGAAACACGGCTCGTAACGAAAGTGGGAAAATATACGTAAATTTGCAGCGTCGTTGCATAAACCGCAAGGTTCAAAATATTGGAAAAAAGTAGCGGCTTGTACACCGAGAATTACGGTATTGTTCCAAATGACTGCTGAAGAGCAAACCCGATATCAATGGTGATGCAATCAATACGCTACACCACGCTGCCTTTTCTTCCTTGCATTCATAGAACGCTGAAAGACAATTAGCTTAGCTTAGCGCTGAAGCTGGATCCAAGGGAGAAAATGACATTAACTGGGCCGGGACACCGTTTCAACTGGATCAGACCGGCTGTCTCGTGGTTTACGACGCCCCCGATGACGGAGTGAAACGACCCGATACCAGCTGCCAATGTCAGACCTCAAAAAAATCGGGTATCGCACTCGCGATGTGAGAAAATACGTTTAAAGAGATCCCTCGCTTCGTGTGGCGCAGCTACGACGGAACCCGGGCTCTGTGATATTTGGGAGGGGGGGGGGGGCATCGATGAGAGCTGACCCATTTGTATGTTGCTGAGCGTGCCACAGTAAAGAGGAAGAGCCATTCTTAGGCCATCTGCTCCACACAGAGCCGCAGTTGCCCCCCCCCCCATTGATTTCAACTGGCTGGAGGTGCAACTGCTGAGACACAAGGGGGGAGCATTCAGCTCCTGCCAGCTCGGACTCTCGATTCAGTTAAACAAGCTCACTTGTACAAACGGAGGGGGGGCATGAAGGTGCGGACAAAGGAAGGAACAACCAGCTGTTCAGAACGTACCCTAATATTACCGACATCACGACAAAACAAAAGCCCCAAGTTACTAATTAGAAAGCGGTCACATGCTTAAATGCAAACGCGCCATTGTGACACGATGCTAGTTGCTGTGCTGGGGGGGCTCAGCAGAAAGGCCCCATTAAACCGGGGGTTTGTCAGCACACAGTGAACCTTGATGTGCGATGCCATTTCATTAAATAGCAGCAGCTCATAGACGGATGATTGACGGACGACTCCTGAGGAGGACGGACGGACACCGAAACAGACGGGGAAATATTTGTTTTTGTTTTTGTGCGATGTTGCTGTCAAAACAAAATCTGAGTGGAACGCAAATGAAACATGCAGAGCCAGCCAGCCAGCCAAGCAAACAGCTGGCTGCTGACAGCGGTGCCAGCCTGCCCGCCGTCCAATCTCTTCATCGGACGTTCCAGGCGTGACCGTCGTGATTTCTGCTACGTTTGGAGCGACCGCACCCAAACTACAGAGGAAAGAAAAAAAAACATTTAATTAAGTGCGTTTTGTGGAGCTTATTGTGAATCTATTCACGTGCACGGCAGCAAAAGTGCACGGCTGCCAGCGCTCACGCAACACTGGCGCGGGTGGGCTTTCGCGTGTAACGTTTTTAGGCTATTTTTGTGCATGAGCTGCCTTTAAGGCTAAATACGCAACTCAGAGTAGGCGCATGGCAGTCGTTCAGCTGTGACTCAGGAAATAACAGCTCATTGTATGACCAAGACTAAAAACTATTTTGAACATCACTTCTCCGAGCGAAACCTTCTCGTTCTAAATCTGTAGACTTGGCCATTCCACAGTTCTCTCTCTTCCCGTCATTGTTCGCGTTCCTCCTGGCAGGTTTCTCCTTGTTAATATGATTTTATAGACTTTTGCTTGAAGCTACACAAACTACATATATATATATGTTTATCTGTGTGTATGTATGTACATTATTCGGTCAAAACAATTTTTTCTTCTCCTCCTTATCTTCATTTTCAAAACAATTGAGAGGCTTTTTTATTTTACTAAAGATATTAAGCAATAACCCCTTAATGGAGACCCCAAAAAGCAACAGAGGCCAGCATAGCATAGCATAGCATAGCATAAGGACAGCATGATTATCTCGTCTCAGGGCGTGTGCGTGTGCTTGTGCATGCGTGTGTGTCTGATAGCGTGTGAGAGCAGCACTTCCTTCCGGGGTCCTCGGGAAGACAACAAACACTTCAAAGGGTTGCTCCGCGATACCGAGCATGATGTCTGCCCCGAGACACACAGTTTAAGAGCCGATCCGCCGCCGTTTTATTTACGATTAGCCAGACAGAACAGCGAAAGGACATTTAGTCCAACGCAGTTCTGGTGGATTTGCAGAGCTGTTTGTCTTCTTAAATCTACAACAGCGGACTTGCCAAATGAACCCTATGAATAAAACAACATGGGAGGAGGGAGGTGGCGGGAAGAAAGCCTCACATGGGTTTTGGTCTTTGAGGAACAGCGTGGCGGTCATTGGAGACATTGTGATTGGAGCCGACGGCAGCAGCCGGCAGTTACCTGTGCCGGAGAAAAAGTCCCGCCTGGCTTTTGATCAGAAGGGCTTTTAGCGTTTAAACAGCGAGGGGGCATTCGTGTGGCTTTTACCTCGCTGCTACAGAATTGGCGAGGACAAGTTGTCTCCATTTTGCTCCGTGTTGACCACTTTTGACTGCTGTGACCCCGGACACGGGACACGGGGTCACAGCCCCCCCGACACTTCCTAACCTGAATGGCTGCAATGACCTGCTTGCACGGTACAGGCAGCCTCCAGCCTATCACAGCAGATTGTTAGTTCAGTTTCAGCTTTGGCGTCACTGTAAGCATGGCTATTGAGTATTATATGTTGTTGTGTTGGATGTTATTTAACTTATCTTGTGTATCTATGTTAGTTCATATTTACATGTTACTTGTGTATTTATGTTAGTGGTTTATCTGTATGTCGGCTTGTATTTATGTTAGTCGTGGGTGATAGATCCGACTATCTCTGCCCACGGGGCTCGGCCGGGCTCAGCCTGAGAGAACGACATGGGCCTCGACCTCTGGTGGAGTCACCACCTGGCGAGGGAGCCATAGGGGACGGGCGCGATGTGGATTGGGTGGCAGTCAATGGCAGGGGGCTCGATGGCCCGATCCCGGGACAGAGAGACTAGCTCCTGGGAGGTAGCCTCGGGGAAGACCTAGGAAATGCTGGAGGGACGGTCTATCGACTGGCCTGGGAATGCCTCTGGATCCCACCAGAAGAGCTGTACGAGGTGTCTGGGGTCAGGGAAGTCTGGAAATCAATCAATCAATCAATCATCTGTCTGTCAGTCTGTCGAATGATTTCTACCGCTTAGGACCAGCTCTGCTTGACTCTTTGGTTTGGTTTACCACGTCTGTTGTGGTTTTAGTTGTACACACACAGGCGCTCACACTCCAACAGCCAGAGGAGTTTAATGACCATAACGTTTGTCTTTTTTTATTGCAGCCATTTTTATATTGAGGGGGTGCAGACGTTCCCTTCCTTGAGGCGGACAACAGGTGTGCGTCGTGTTGGCTCAAGCCCCAGTTCCCCTCAGCCTCTCCCTGAGTAAGATACCTAACCGGAGTTTAACTTTAAAGTGGTGTTTCGTAATCATTTCAGTAATATAGAGGAAATGAAACGTAATAGATCACATCGATGCAGTTCTTTGAGCTTGATTGTGCCAGCTGATCGCCGGTTGGTCGACCAGGTAGCAACGCCTCATACCTCCTGGTCACTGACGAGTCAAAGCCTCCTGAAGATTATGACTTGGAGGTCATGAGTCCGTAGAGATGTTTGGCCCAGTGACATTTCAGCCATTCATTCCTCACTAATGAACATGTTAGTATCTGGCCAAAGACAGCCTGTGTAATAACCCCCCCCCTTTTATCACAAGGATGCAGGCCGGCACAGCCGTGGCGCACATTCAACACTCTGCGGGGACAGACAAGCAGGCTCTGCCAACAAGATGGAGTGCTTATGTATTTCCCTCCTCTCAGTTAATATTCAAATACCCCTGGCACCGAGCGTGTGCTGGCGGTGCACGAAGCACTGCGTTAGCATGATACCCTATCGCACAGTCATTCATGACAATTCGGTGCCCCCCGCCCCCCCCCCCCCCGATCCACAGGTTTTAATCACCGTCATAATCCACCTACTCACGATCGCTCACCTCCTTCATAACAGACCGCTGGTGGCAAACCAACAGACTCATTAACTTGTGTCAAATGAAGCCTATTTCATGACGGATGTAGGTTGGTGGACATTAATTAGTCCCACAATTGTCCATATGCATTATTCAGCTGTGTAGGAGGTGTTTGGGATGAGGAAAGCCAGAAAACAAAAATGCGATCGCTTAACTCTTCATCTCCGTATGAAAGCGATTTGAAGGTATTTAACGGTATTTAAAAGCTTTGTTCCTTTTGCGTGAAAAGTATGAAGCTGTTAACAATATTGACACCACTAGCAACAGCTTGGCTTCTTTTTTTCTTTAATCCAGGCAAATATGTCATTTTGCACGAGTCACACTGTAATCGGGAGAAAACGAAAGTGAGGATCTGGTGAAGAAACACATTCAAGCCTTGCTGGGTTATTGGAGGGAAACGGCTGATGAAAATATCTTGGATGACATTTCCGTGTAATATAATAATACCTCGGTGTGAGATCTTAGATGACGCCTTGTAGACTGCCAGGAGTGATGGAACGTTGGCACGCTGAGGCTAAACAGGAATATTTCCAGTGACTCACATTTGGAGTAAGAGATGCTGGCAGCACAGCGGCCAGGGTCAGTTGGGATTAGAGTCTTTGATTTGAGTGTATTTTGTATCTGTGTTTTATTATTAGTATTATTATTGGTAGCTATATGCAAAGTACTTATATCATATACGATCAACAGTTCACAGTGTCACCATGTTGGCAAACTATCTGTTATTCACTGGCACTAGAGTGACTGTGTTTTGGGACAATGGGCCAGTGAAACCTCCCCTGTATGGACACGTGTTATAAAATGATTCATCTACGCGTAGCAACAGGAAATGCGTTATTTGAGACTGAACCAAACACCATAGAAGGTCTTTACTTCCTGTGGCCATTAAAATATACAATGCATCATTGTAACCTTCAATTGCTTTCTGCATTTCTTACTACTGCACTTTTACGGGGGCAACGGTGGTGCAGGTGGTTGAGCGGGCAAGTCCTCTGACCAAGAGGTTGGCGGTTCGATTCTCGGCTCCGGCGCATGTGTGTTCTTGGGCAAGACACATCTCCCGAGTTGCCTGTGTGAATGTCGGTGGTGTCAGTCTACCCCAGGGGCTACGATAGTAGCTTCACCGCCACCAAGCATGGAGTGAATGAATAATGCACAATGTAAGAGCGTTTTGAGTTTCTGTATAGAAAAGAAAAGCGCCATATAAAACCAATGCATTATTATTATATTAATGCGCATACTGTCCATACAGTATGTGCATACTGTTCTTATTTCTGAGTTTTGTTGAGCACAGCAATGTTGCTGATGGAATTTCCCTCTGGGATTAATAAAGTATTCTGATTGTGATGTCGTGAAATGTTTCAGCTTTCATGCGTGCAGTCGTGTCAGACGGCGTGCCTCTAAATGTTGTGCGACATCACCGCACACTGAAGACACAGATCGGGGAAGATGTTTTGGTGCTGATTTATACCGTATGCCTGAACGTAGCTAATCATGTTTGCATCATCGCATTTTTGAACCTTTTGTATGTTGTTCTCTTAATTTTGTCGAATCCCCTCGCAGTTTTCCTGCCTTTTGATAGAGAATTTTGAGATTTAAAACATTTGTTTTGTTTCCTAAACTTGTCTTGCATCTATTTGAGTTCATTTTATGTCTTTGTTTCTGCACGTCTGTCTTTCTCTTTGTTGCAATTTTGTATCAACGTTGAGCCGTTCTTCATCTCTTCATAGTCTTTAAATATCGGTAAAATATTGTCTTAAATCTCTTTGTAGTTGTTTTATGGCACTCTCTCTTTTCTTGAGAAAACAGAAGATAACAGAAATAGCAGGTAGCATATTTTAATCAAAAACTAGACTCCAGAATTCATCCAGATTCTGATTCTGAAACAGATAAGACTAAACAAAATGGATTAACCTGTAATCGTGCAACGTGAAATATGAGAAAATTCGTCTAACTTTTAAAATCACTCAATCACATAAAAAAAGGCTTCACATATAAATGAATATACAATTATCTTTGCAAAAACAGATTTAAATATTCAGCTGTGAGTTCAGTTTGACGGTGAGCCCAATTTCCACGTTAATCCCGCGACAAGCATCTGCCGAACCAAAAACTGGGGGAGGGAATGGAAGGCAATCATTGCTGTATTTTTTATTAAGAGCTACATTTAAATGGTTTAGCGGCAGCGGCAATCTGCAGAGGGCACCTTCAGCAATCAGCAGCGTTTGAGCGCAGCTGCAATGTGAGGTGCAGCACGTGTAGCGGAGAATGCTGAGCGGAGGGATTAACCCCAAGGGATGAGAGAAAGAGGAAATAATTCCACAAACAGCCACGGCGCCCACAACCTACTGGCTGTACGCGTTCCCATTTGAATAAGTACTTCATTTAATAATAACTGATTGAGGAGAATTCTGAAAAGTAGGATGAGGTATGAGTGCTGGTGATACGTTACCTCTCTCTCTCTCTCACTCTGTCCTGTCTGCTTTCCGCCTCCCTCCAGAAATTTATTTTGTGCTTGAGTGAATTAGGTGATCATTTTTTATCTTACATGCCGCGTTGGCTTCTGGAGTTTCTAGCTCCAAGGAAATTGGAAGGGAAGAAGAAGTTGAACATTTATCGCATGCCGAGGTTAATCTCCTGAAATGGTGGGATTTGGTCAGAGAGGAAGTAGAAAATCCACGCTCGCTGCTGCTGTTAGAGAGCTCTCTCTCTAGCGCTTTCACTCTTTGCCGCCTTCCTCGCGGTGGAAGTAAAATCCTTTGGAGCTGAACGGCGGTGACAAGACGGAGTAGCAATGCATAAATTAAAGCTGTGACTGTACTCATCACTCAGTCTGATGTGCTGATAACACTGTTTGCCGCGTGATCATCTTTCATCGCCGTTGTTAATGCCTGACGCGCCGGCGCCGTTGTCTTCGTCCAGCTGCAGTGCGTGCGAGATGCTTTAGGCTACGGCAGCACCGCCTCAGACAGCTGACGGTTCAACACTGATGCTAATTGCTCAAGTGCAGAAGAGAGAAAAGACGACGCTAACCCTTTGCAACCTGAATGCACGCGTCTTCGTCGACTAAACCGAAGCAGAAGACGAGAAAAATGTAAAGGTTTGGGGTAAAGATTTCTCTTCCCGCAATTCAATTTATGGTCTTTCTGCAAACAGTTTTCAGGCATTCTGATTTTAATGTCCAGCCTCTTAAGGAGAGAAATTGTAAATCTCATTTTAAATCCACGTCTCAAGCGATGACAATCCCCGCATACACCGGCACCGAGAAAAGTGTCTGGATGGTGCAAGAATGAAAGTTCCTGAATTTCAAAACAATTTCAATCTCAAATGTTGTGATCCAAAGCCTGTCCAGGCAGACGGCCGTCCACCACGAGTCTTAGGTTCTGTCCAAGGTTTCTGCCTGTTAAAGGGATGTTTTTCCTTGCCTCCGTCTCCAAAGTGCTTGCTCTTGTGGGTCAAGTTGGGTTCTGTCTTTCCCTGCTACTCCTGTAAAGTGCCTTGAGAGAACTTTCTGTTGTGATCTGGCGCTATAGAAATAAAACTGATTTGAGTTGATTGCTTAGTGGCTGTTTGCAATATCAAGAATTAACTTCACACTTTAAGCTAGAGCTTTTTATTTTATTTTATTTTACTGTTCCAATATTCCACTGGGTCAAAAATCTATCTTCAGTTTCTCAAAGTTGCAAAGTTTTTAACAAGTTAGCCATGCTCCAGAGCTTTCCTGTTCTTCTGTTTGTCGCCTGGATCAAATCATTCAGACACACATTCTATTTTTCAATAACTCACTCCCAAATAGCAAACCACTAGTATAGAGTAAGGCTGGCGTAAATGCTTTGTCATTGCAGGACGACCAGTCAAAAGCTTTACGAGTTCCCCGATGCTCTCTGCCTGTTGTTTGTCGTCAGCAGCGGATCATCCGGTGGCGTCTACCAGCTCCCATCACTGCTTCTTCTTCTTCTTCTTTTTTCTTTTTTTTACAGAGAATTGAGGAGACCTTTCGCTGAAAACACGTGAATGAAGAGACGGCTGCCGCTGAAGAGCCCGGAAAGCCTCGGATTGAGTGGATCTGGGTGGGTGATTTACACCTGCACTTTACAGCATTTGCAAACGACTGCCTCAGTGCCGGCAGAGTAATTCCATCTTGTCATATTTGTCTTTACAAAAGGTAACAAATTGCAGCGAGTTTTGGGCAGGAGAAACTCTTCCCCAGCTTCCTTCCCGACTTTCTGCTCACCTTTTCATCCACTTTTGAACAGCAGAGATAAGTAGTTGATGGCAAGATTGCGGGGGGGGGGGGTTCATCCGTTTACAGTCTGTGGCGGATGATGGGAAGACATGTTTCATTCTGCCTCGTGCCATGTGATGTGCCCCCCCCCCCCCTCCTCCTTCCCCCCTCTTTGGCTATTATTCCTCACCCCTCCGAGCTTTCACCCTTCCATCACTTCTCTCTTTCCCTTCTCCTCCCTTTCTTTAGACTCCCCCCCCCCCCCACTTTCTGGATGGGGTGCCTGTCAGCATAACTCAAGGGACAGGCTACAGGTAATTGGGATAGAAGTGTGTGTGTGTGTGTGTGTGTGTGCGTGTGACAGGGCTTCCTTCACTGCAGACATAACTGCCATTCTCCTTTCCACTACCTACTAATGAGGTGTGACTTGTGTCTTGCGGAGAGTTGGACAGACGATCATATCCTCCCTCCTGACTTCCACCTCCCAGTGACCCTCTCTGTTCTCGCCTTCTCTCTTCTTTCACAGTCAATAAATGCTGCAGATCCATCAGTCACCCAGACAACGACCAAGGCCCGACCCGAGCTCGCTGGACAGGGTGTCAACAAATTACGCATTGGCTGCATCGGTCCCTCAACGAACACTCTCTCCTCAGCGCCGTTCCCATCGCTGCTTTCTGCGAAGGCGGGGGTTTAATGGAGCTCCACCACATCGACATTATAGCCACATATTCGTTTGGTTATTTCTGTCGCTGTACACTCTTTCGCTCTTTCGCTCGCCCTCAGTTTCACTCCTTTTATTCGAACCGACACATCGTGTGTTTCCTGAGCAGAGACGGTGTTCCTGTAATGAAGAGACCGGAGGTGTGGCGCAGGGCGAGAACAAAACGCACAACCCTGATTTACAGACTGAAATGACTTACAGTTTGATCCGTTTACGTCTGGAAAGCGTCTCAGCAAGAGGCAGAATTGACTTTTATAATCACAGACGAACGACTGAGACTTTTAAAGACAGTGAGCGAGTTGTCTTCAATACACTCATTGTCAATATAGTCCAGACTGAGCAACAGGATTTAGATTTTTAAAGCTTTGTGGGAATCAGGTTAAGAAAGAGAGAAAAAAGACCAGCTCTTATCCCAATGCCTCAGTCACAGCAGTGAGCGTTTAGCCAGTGCGCTCCCTGTTCCTCCAGCTGTCAGCCTCTTTAACAAACCACTTGCTTGCAGTGGCGGCTTGTATACCGCCGCAGCGAGGCCGGCGGTCTCATCGCTCAGCTACAAATGTGCATGTGTACAATATCTCCTCTCATTAATTCGACTGCGACGTGCCCCCGAGGCGGGAGTCACACGTAACGTGAAGCCGACTCATTAGCGATGTCACGTCACTTTCATTTAGGCGCTATCTGACAGCATCACGCCCCTCCTCCAGCATCCCGGCCCTCCCGGCCTGGTTCAGCATGTCCAATGTCTTATTCCCGCATGTAGCGCTTCTGATTTCTGTGACTTTCAGTCATTGCAGGCGCAAACATTCACCACAAAGCGTCACCGTTTTAATCTTTTTTTCTTTTTGTAAACGTGTGAGGCGTGATTGCAATATGATAAATCTCGTTAGAAGCAAATGATGCTCAATGAAGACGAGAGGCTGACGAACTGGCTCTGAAAGAAATTAAAAATCAACATCCAGTTCCGAATGAAGTGTTAAAATAGATTGGACAGAAACGCAGACAGCATGCAAACACAGGAAGGAATCAAACCTGGAAGCTCCCTGCTGTAAGGTGACCGCGCTACCCACTACGCCACCTTGCCGCCCCTGTATAATTAGCTATTTATTTTCCAAAGCCTTTAAACAGACGCTGAAGTTCGCAGCTGCATTAGAAAGGGATTTGCTCTCATTGCAACCTTCGTTGGAATTGAACAATGATTAGCTTTCGGGCTGTAAAAGTCCCTCCTGCAAAACCACAGACGCTTTCGCCCGTCACGTTATGCTGTCTGCAACTTAACAAGGATTCAGCATCACGTTTCATGACGGGCTGCTGTTCCCAAGCTCAGCTTGTTCACTTTTTTTCCACATGCACATCATCGCATGCAAAGTAAGCAGAAGTAAAAGAATGTCTGAGCAAGCAAAAATCACATAAATGGTATTTCAATAAAGCCAGTTATAAAAATGGATCAAATGCAGCAATGATTTGACTATTTGATGCCGGGTTTATACCTTAAACGGTATCGACTACCGCTAACAAGCCTGAGTAATAATGCGAGGTTCGCGGGGAGCCATTCTCGCCGGATAATGCGCTTGCTGTTAATTAATTTCACAGTTGAAGTCTTTGTTAAAAAGATTTTCAGTCAGAGAATCCAACATTAATTTGAGCTATTCGGTTTCAACAGCCTTGAGAACCTGAAGCATAAATGAATTAAAACAACAACTGAGGAGCTAAAGTGATTAAATAAAATAAAAAAAGGAATATTACACCCTCATAAGCCAAAAAACCCCTCCAGCATGAATAGTGATGACTGTTTGGGCTCGTTTGTTATTCAGTCAACATTTAGCTGCACTTTCAGATGGGCGCCTGTGTCTGTGTCGGGGGGGGGGACAGGTCGGCGAAGCCAGACCAGAGGAAAAGGTGCTCCTGAGCGGCTGCCTGAAAGCCCTCATCCACACCAAAGAGGAAATACGAGTTGAAAGCAGTTGCCTTGGTGGTGTTTATCGATTTGTCGCTGTGTGTGTGCCTTCATTGAGACAAATGTAGGGGGGGAATCCCTGGTGGGAGACATTACTGCTGAGCGTACGTCAGTGATCCTGTTAGGGAACAAGACTGCTACTGGACTGGAGGGGAGCGTGGGAATAATTCACACAGCGCATCATATAGGAAAAGCTCTCATTTACAAAGCGTCTTCATCAGTGTGCTCCAGTGCAGGACACTCAGGGACTGTAGAGCAATCATAAGATAGAAGAGGACTCAGAGAGCACAGACCTCCACCGTGCAGCTCATTGGAATAGAAAATAGAAATAGAAAGCCTTTATTGTGATTGCATAGTGGCTATACAAGGAGATTAGGAGTGCTGCTCCGTTTGGTGCTTAGGCACAATATAAAATACAAATAGTCGTAGAAAAAACACGAATTGAAAGTGATAAGCAGTTAATGCAGATAGATTGTCCAGTACTTTGCATTTAGTAATTGCACATTAGTTATTGCACATGAAGTCGGGGAGGCGTAATCACCTGGTAATTAGATTTACAGCGTCCACATGGTGATCTGGATCATCATCAAAAGCTTCTAAATTGTTCTTGGTATCTTTATACACCAACCATGAAAAGTAAAAGTCAATCGGAGTTGATCTGTATTTTTAATCCATAAATAGGGTTTTCAATGTTAAAATTGAATATTTTTTCCTAACGTCATTCTGGATCTGATCCGGATGAAACTCGGTGGTGAGATAGAGGTCTCCACCCTACATGACTGTGTCAAATTCCATAAAAATTGGTCAATAATCAACCGAGATATTACGCTCCATTGACTGCAATGTTACTGACAATTTCAAACTGATCCATAATCCAGGATATCTTCTGGATTGTTGCCAAAATGGAATAATATGTTTCTTGTAACATTGCCAACATTTCCTGAAAATGGCATCAAGATCCGTCAGTAACTTTTTGAGTTATCTTGCTAACAGACAGACGGCCGGACGTTCAGACAGACAAGCGCCAGTAATTACATAACCTCCGCCTCGCCTTGGTGGAGGTGAACATGGAGAAGCAGCCGACGGAGAAGGGCTCTCGTGTGGCTCTCCTGAAGATCCGCTTTGCCATTTGGACAAATAATCCTGAAAGTTTGCTTCATTTTTCCAGCAGCAGTCAACTGGCTATGAAAAAAAGAGAAGAAACGCACCCATAAATCTTCTTCTGGGTAGAACCGATTGATTGTCTTCCAGAAACATTCAGTCATTTCTCTTTCACTTTTGTCTGCAGTAATTTTAAAATTGAAACCGGTCCACAGCTTTAGGTCATTTGAGTAAGCCGTGCTTTGTTGCATCGTTCCAGTATAAATACTGAGGAAGTAGGATAACTATAATATTGTTCTAGAGATAGCACTGTGGTGCAGTGTGTAGCGCTGTCGTCTCGCACCCAGAAGCTTCCGGGTGCAATTCCTATATGTTCTTCTCATGTCTGTGAGGGTTCTCTCCGGGTTCTCCGGCTTCCTCCCACCTTTGAAAATATGTACCGTATTTTCACACCCATAGGACGTAGCTTAATGAATTGGCCACCCCAGATGTTCTGTGAATGTTGTTTCTGTTTTGTGTGGCCCCACGGTCAGCTGGCGTCTCATCCGGGGTGTACCCCCGCCTCTCAATATTTTTTATTGATCCGATTAGGACTTGTGTGTTCATGCATCACACTTTCGTTCGGAATAAATATTTTAACATGCGCAATTTGACCAAATATACCGGAAATAAAGGTAGAAGAAGAAGCCGAAGTGTAAGGGTTTTTCGAGACCCTCTTCTGGTTCTTTTGTTCTCCTTCGTGGGTGCGCAGTCAATGAGGAGAGTGTGGGTCAGATTAAAATATTTATGTAATCGGAAGATCAGTTACAGTTAGTTCAGATATCAGCGCTGAGATTCGAGCATGTTTCTCGTGGTTGTGCTTGAATGAAGACTCTTCCTGCTTCGTCATCTTTTCAGTCCATCCCCTGAAGGTGGAGCTTCTCCCCAGCCAATCTTAAACACCTCATTATCTGTGTTATGTGGCGTCACTAATGAGACGTTCATGAAAATCAGTGATAGCAATACCAAAATAAATGTCATGTCTTCCTAGTGGAAGACATACCACCTGGTACGGAAAGTCCCTACAGAAGCGACCTCCGTTGTAAACAAAACATTGCTCCGCCCTTTCCTGCTTGAAACGTTCGCGTTATTTCGCACATTTCGCCCCGTTTGAGCTGTTACTTTACATTAACTTTGCACTGTGTCCTCCAGACCTCGCTCTGCTTCAACCAGCTTCCAGCGAGAACAGAAGCCCGTAACGGACGAGCTGTTACGGCCGCAGCCCTGGCTGTTTGTGTGGCAGCTTGCCTCTGGCCCGGCGAGCTTTGGAGAACAGACTTTGAGAAGTTGGTGTAATTCTGTGGCGCTGTTTTCCTTTCCGGCCTGTTTAAGCGTTGAGAGTGTCCTGCTTCCTTTTCATTTTGTTGGCCTGAGGTCTGTTGTCCTACGCCCATGCTTCGCGATTCCGAAACTTCGGAATGAGTGTTTCCATGCGAGCTGATCGGATTATCAATCGGCATAAACCGCCCCTCTCAATCGGAATAAAAATATCGATCGGAATGAGTTCAGTTTCAAATCTCTTTTCAAAAGTGACGCTGAATAACAGGGAGGGAGAGGGAGGCTGGTGTTGAGGCGTGGCTGGTGACGGCCGGGCAGCACCTGATCACCCAGGGGTGTGGCTGCTGAGGTGGGCGTGGCTGATGGCGGTGTGGGTAAGAAAAAACCCACTGAGAAGTGGCTGCTGGGAGGGGGCAGAGCACCGTGACAGATATGGGGCATAATCATAATCATAGTCATTATGAATTTAAAAACGACATTCTGACAAAGGGTTTCTATAGAAGACATGACAATTGCCGATAAGGAAAGAGCAGCCTCTTGATATTTGCACTTTAATGCTGCTAATTACGAAACCAATGTTTAATTAATTAAATCATCAAAACCAATTATGCAAACTAGGACTTAAGGGGCCCCTCAGGGACCAGGGTCCAAGGACTGCCTCCTGATTGGTCCAGTTGAATTTGGGTAGAACTCACTCTCAGCACTTAAGTGTTTCATTATTGTCAAAATAAGTAAGTGAAATGCATCATTTCCCCTGCAGCAGACCGAATAAGCTGTTGTCAAATGTCATAAACAATTGTGTTCTCTTTATCAGAGAAAGAAGGGCACAGGAGTGATTTATTTCAGATTAGGATAGACTTAAAGGCTGATTAAAAACCCTCCCTCAAAGCACATAATAGTTGTGAGCATTTCAAAAGATGCCATTTTCAGCAGGCGGCAGCAGCGAGCCGAAACGGAACGAAGCTGCACAGAAGAGGAAAATTAATTTCTGGGAGTTTGTCAATGGATTGATTGCCTTTAAATGAATTTCAAAGATTACTGCAGAGTGTTTTGTCTGTGAACAGACTTTCAGAGAGATGAATTACACGCAATTCAAAGAAGTCACACCCCCTGAAGAACAATTAAACCCTTTTGTCTCTCTGACAGGTAAACAATGAGCCGTCGCTGTGCTACAGGGAGAATCGCAGCGAGAGTCTTTGAAGAGGGTTCGTGGAACTCACACGTTCCGTGGTGTCCGCTTTTATCTACAGCATCATACAGCAGGCTAACGACGCGAGGCGGCTAACTTGAACCCCGGAGGGTTTGCGGGTCAGCAGGAGGTGCTGATGGCGTGAAGTTCAAGCCCCTTTGAAACGCACACAGAAGTGCACACAAACAGAGGCGGTGTCACGCTCTGACAGGCAACCCCGGGGCAGTGCTGCTTGTACCGTGTCAGGGAGGAGAAATGATCTGTGAGTCCGGGGGGGGGGGGGAGCAGTTGACTAACTTGCGTTTTCTCTTCCAGTCACACGTCTGTTTTCTTTCTAAGATGGAGTCGTTTCATAGATGCACAGCAAAAGGCAGTAGCGCGATTTAAGTCGTGGATTTATTATGGTGGGGCTTTAAAGGGCGTTTAAGGGGTGTTTCTCACGGACAGGCCTGGTAGAAAGGGTTTCAACGATCTGCTTTTCTGCTTCTTTCATGTGTCCCATTGGGCGAGTTGAGTTGTTTCCTGGTGGGCTATGATATTCTATTGTTTGATGGAGTCTCGGGTTCGGTGAGGAAGCCATTACCTTTCGGACAGGGACATCCAGCGTAGCGTTAGTTTGCACTGCAGCAAGCACAGCCCAGACATATGTAGACATTATGCATTTATAAACGGCAAACTCAAACCCAAGGATGGAGTCGGAATGATCAAATTTCAAACCTGGTTTTTGATTTGAAGTTTTGAAGTTCTGCTGTTCTACAATAAAACACACATGCAGTTTTCCGAAGCAGCAAACTCAATGGTTGCCAGTCAGAGTTAAGAAGGTTTTGTCTGTCCTGCATGACATAAAGAACTCATGGCTTTATAAAGAGTCATACGTGGTGCTGCCACCAATAACACAAGCAGTAAAAAACATTTTTTTTGGGGGGGGGGGGGGGCGCTAAGCAAACAGCCTATTATTCTTGCTGCAAAAAAAAAGTACACCTGTAGACATGGGGAGTATCCACGATGTGCCAAAAGCCAATCATTTGAAAGCATTGACCAAACAATCATTTGTCCCCTCCAAATACGACAAGAGGACCATTTTGAAACCTCAATTAATTTGTGGTCACAGAGAAGCAGGTGCCGAGAAATGGAAGCCATCAGAGAGAGAAATGAGGGAAAGCGAGATGAATCTGACGAGAGTCGGCGAGAGAGACGCAGACGGGTTCCGCCACTTGCTGTGTCGCCGGGCGACGACGCGCCCTGCCCGAGGCTACAGCCCTAATAAAAGCAGTAATAGAGCGAACACACATTTTCATTAGCTATTGATTCATTTCCAATTCTCCATTCATTCCGTGGGGGCCATCACTGCGCAGTGGCCTTTCTCCTCCCCCAGGCAACCTTCCAAAGCTCCGCCTGACATAACCATAGTAATTACTGTGCCCCCCCCCCGCCCCTCCACAGTCTCATGCAGCAGTAAAAAAAAAAGAGCTGGTTTCTGTTCAGGGCCCCGCGTGGGCGCTGCAGCTGCGGGGGCTGGAGCAGAGCAGGGCGCAGAGGGCTGTCTAATGGCGAGCACCGGCGGCTCAGCTGGCATCAAACGACACCAACCTTGAAGATGATGCTTGAGTCAGAGAGAGGAAGCTAACCGTGCATCATGCACACGCCCCCTACAAACTGTAAACGTCATGCCCCCCCCCACAGCTGATAGTGAATATGACAGCTATGGGATGGATGGATGAATAGCATGGAGCCGGCCTGTGCTTCAGACTGCAGGGAGGTTCATGTCAAGGGGGGGTGTGAGAGACGGGAGCGCATGCAATGAGGTGGGTGCAGTACAAACGCAGTATAAAGGAGGGGGGTTCTTACCTGCTGACATCAAGTAAGGCAGTAAAAAGAAATAGGTCGGTTAATGTGACATTGTTTATGAAACATCACGAAAGAACACCAAATTCAACATTACCGGACAAAAATGAGACGTTCGTGTCAAAACACATCGCAGGTGGGCGGGTCCCACGCATACCAGAAAAGTCACGCATGTAAGGAATATTACTGTTGTGCTATAGCCTGCGCAGGAAAGCACCAGTGTTTATTGCACTGGAGGCTTCCCAGCAGTGTGGAGGGGAAAAATGAAGTCGGCCAGGTTCATCTGTCACAGGAGCTGCCTCCTATGCTCCACAAAAAGAAAAAAGAAACGGGGAAACAAATGGCAAAGCAAATCAATTACATGAAAAAGAATCATGTCACCTGCCAAGTATACACTCTGTTCGATGTTGCTGGCTTTTCTGTTTTTTTTCCCCGTGGCATGCATTTTCAAAATTGAATTTTGAAAACCTTATATGCATTATTAACACTCTTCATGCTTCATCAATTTATCAAGGTGGATTCGTTTCTTCCACACTCCCCTCTGTTGAGAAGAAATCTAATAAACTCCGTGTTTGTTCATGCGGCATCTTCCTGCTCTTTTTAATCCAACACAGTAAGAGCCAATGCCTCGTGTGAAACCCAACGGCGAGTCTCGTCAAAGTCACAATGGGAGGGTGGGGGTTAGGGGGTGGGGGGTTGAAGTTAAGAAAAGTAAAGCATTTTCATCTTCGTCTCTAAAAGTGAACCACATGATACGGTCCTAAGAGCTTGGACGGACAGCGTGAGTGTGGATAATGGGGAAAGAAATAACACTTGAAGACTTTTCATATCCGTTCAGATTAAGGGTGCTTGGAAGAAGGGTGAAATAGCGACGGCGTTGTCAAGGAAACGGGTGCCACGGCGACACCTTAATCTGGAGAAATATAATTGGAAAAGGGGCGATAAACATCTTCCCCATCCGAGTGTGTGATGTACTGAATGGTACCGGTATGGAAGACGCCTGGGCGCTCATTGCTGTAGTCGAACAGCACTAATGAACACGTAGGGCTCGGGGACGGATCCAGAAAAAAGAGCCTTCCAGAGCCTTCTTACAGGAGAAAACAATGCTTGTTGAATGGAGGAACACAGACGTGATGAGCAGTGGTGAGCGTTCAAACCGTCAAAAATACGATTTATAAAAATGATGCCTTGAGCAGAACAAAGACGCTTGATGACGGTCGATGGACGTTTTGTTGTATTTTCGCTGTTGGTTGCAATGCGGCCTTTTCAGAATATACTTCAGGGTACTACGTTTTGAAATACTCCTGTTAGAACGTCATATAAACAAGCGGCATCCAACGGGCTCCGAAAACGATGACACAGCCCGGATTTGTTCGGGACTATTCCAGCCTGGCCAGACGCACACTATAAAAGAGAACGAGACCAAAAATAAAACAAATACCCCCCCCGCCGCCCCCCCAGGCGTCAGAGCGTCTCGCTTTAGCCACTCTGCAGACTCGTTTATGTTTATTTATGCTCCTCCAGTACGATTGACCGTGTCCCCGCTATGATCGTTTGTGTTGATTCTGCTACGATTCACAACAACAACAAACAAACAAACAGAAATCTCGAGGTTATGTTGTTACTCTATGACAAACTGTCTCCCTGATAATAACAGCAACCGCTGGGCGGGCCGCCCTGCTCTGGTGAGCGTTCAGGTGCAGGTTGTCTCGTGGCGTGCGTCCTGTTTACGTCCCCGTCCCGGCTGCACGCGCTCAGTGTGGATCGCACGGCGAGGCACAGCATCATTAGCGACTCAAGCGTCACAGATGGAAGAAAGAAAAGGGAAGTCATAAAGAACTGTGTGCAAAATGACATGCAAATAAGGAAGGACTCCAGAAATCTTTGCCATCTCTCGCCAATTATCTTGTTAATTACAAGCCATTGTGAAGGGCCCCCACCGTCAGCCGGCGCGCTGATTATACCGTGCGTTCGTCCTCACTTTGCTCATTCTAATCAGTAATTACTACCTGCAGCTGCAGCTCAGCGCAGAACGGCCTCGGCCGTCTTGGGACAGCAGGGAACGCTGGGCAGTTTGAGCCGCTCCGGTCCCGTCAGCGGCGCCACGTATTTAGTTCCCTCGGTCGGAGCGCATCGCGACGCAACTCACGGCCTTCTGGGACTTTACCAAGTCGCCTGCGAGTCACTCAGCAGGTCTCACTTTCACATGTCTCAGCTTCCACGGGGCTTCGCGGAACAGTTTAATCATTACTGTTGTTAACTTGGCCTTCATGTAACAACAACGACACCCGATTACGGAAAAAGGTCGGTCAAGACAATGGACGGATGGACGGCTGGATGGATGGATGGACGGAAGGGTGGCTGGACGGACAGATGGACGGACAGATGGATGGACAGATGGATGGATAGACGGACGGAAGGGTGGCTGGATGGATGGATGATGGATGGATGGACGGCTGGATGGATGGCTGGACGGATGGCTGGATGGACGGACAGAAGGGCGGCTGGCCGGATGGACAGACGGATGGCTGGACGGATGGATGGACTGACAGATGGATGATGGATGGCTGGATGGATGGATGGACTGACAGATGGACAGATGGACGGACGGACAGCTGGATGGACAGATGGACGGACGGATGGACGGACAGATGGATGGACTGAAAGATGGATTATGGACGGATGGCTGGACTGACAGATCGATGATGGATGGACGGATGGATGGACGAACGGAAGGGCGGCTGGCGATGGATGGATGGATGGACAGACGGATGGATGGATGGACTGACAGATGGATGGATGGATGGACAGACGGATGGCTGGACGGATGGATGGACTGACAGATGGATGGCTGGATGAATGTACGGATGGCTGGATGGATGTTCAGCAGTGAACATATTGGTGCAAACCAGAAGTGAAATGCAGCAACCAGAGTCGTGCAGCAGCAGCGTGTTATCTGGGCGGTGTCCTCATGCTGCATTTAGCCGTCATTAGCCTTTAGCTGTATCCCCGATGGGGGGGGGGGGGGCAACTGCATATGTAGAATCTAAAATTAGCTGCACTCGTTCAACACGTTAACCACTTTGTGTGGAAATAAACGCCATTTTGTGCTGACTAATGGAAAACTCCAGCTTCACGCAAGGTTACGACGTCTCGAAATAAATAAATAAACGAGACGAGGACAAACCGAAGCCGCGAGTCCAACGACGCTCCACATCGCCGGTCGAGAGGCCGTGAGCTTCTCTCCTCTTCGCTGCATGGCTTTAGGGGTTACGACCCGTACTCGCCCACCAGAACCTGGACCTGCTCTGTGGCGGAAAGCAATGCATATCAATAGAGCAGCTCTATTAAGGTGGTGGTAAGGGGGGGGGGATCACTGGGGGTTCCATTTGGCTGTCATCGAGGTTAGGGAACTTTGAGGAGAGCATTAGGTATGATGACTCAGGGCAAATGGCCCCATTGGTCTGACCTACGGGCCAGCCAGAATCAGAATACTTTAATAATCCCATAGGGAGATTATATTATATCATAAAGATTATATTATATCATAAAGATGCAGCAATTAATGACCGTCAGTGAAATGCAGTACGAGCTCGTTGACGTCTGAGAGTCAGGTCAAACATCTGCCACTCAAGCTCTGAGTGTACAGACCAGCAAAACGCTCCAAGCATGCAGTCGAATTAATTCAGCAGGTGAGGATTATTAATGCCTGCACAGATGCATGCTGGGTAAAGGGTACAAATGTCTGGTATAGCAACAAAGCAGAGTAGAAAGTCAACCCAAAGCCACTCGACAGTCATCGTAGTTCCACATGCATGCAGTTCTGCCCTGATTCAACTGCTGGGAGTAATATATATATATATATATATTTAATATCATAAATACAGGACCCTCTCGAGAAAAGGAGTTGAATGAGGAACACAAAGTTCACCAATGTTTGTATGAAGCAGCGTGACAGACGCTATCACAGGAAAAGGGGCGACGTGACGTCTGAAGGCCTCCGCCTGAAGCCGCAAGCCGTTTCAGGAGGTACTTTAATTCTTCAAACATGCTTGACTATGTGATATGGATGTGAGCGTAATTCCTTCTGAGGGAGACGGTTGTCTGTTAGATATCTGTAAACGCATCAAACAATATCGCTGCAACGTAAATGTTATTGCTTTTTGAGCTGAAAGATCCTGTAATCCGAGCTTCCTATTGGCTGGAAGTGATCCTGAGTGGCGTTGAGGCCTTTGAGATCAGAAACCAAGCTCAGTGTTATATTTCATTATCTTCTACATTTTCCTCAATGTCTTATTTATGATGCAGTTATTTACAATCGAGACTTTTAGACTCAACTTCAAAATGTCTCAACCTCAGCAGAATTGCAGAATGTACGTGCCTCCTTGTTAGGTATCCTCAGTTTGGCTCAGAGAGAGAGAGAGAGATAAAGAGAGAGAGAGAGAGAGAGAGAGAGAGACAGAGAGAGGGAGTAATGGGTCAATAGATAAATGAAGGAAGGAGATAACTTTTGCTGACCTGATGGGTGTTCAGATACAGGATAGGGGGGGGGGGGCATGAAGGTGAGCAGGCAGAGGAAGGATGGGGGGATAGAGGGATGAATGGAGAGGAAAGGAGGGAGAATGCTCCAGTAGCTCCTTGACAGCTGAGAGAGGAGAAGCTGCGTCGCTACTCTATGTAATTTGTTAGCAGTTCCACCATGCATGCAGGCAGAACACCAAACCGGCTGGGGCTAACAGAGAGAAACAGGCAGCACAGAGGAAGGAGGGAAGGAGGACAGAAACAGGCATCACAGAGGAAGGAGGACAGAAACAGGCAGCACAGAGGAAGGAGGGAAGGAAGAAAGAAACAGGCATCACAGAGGAAGGAGGGAAGGAGGAGAGAAACAGGCATCACAGAGGAAGGAGGGAAGGAGGACAGAAACAGGCAGCACAGAGGACGGAGGGAAGGAGGACAGAAACAGGCATCACAGAGGAAGGAGGGAAGGAGGAGAGAAACAGGCAGCACAGAGGAAGGAGGGAAGGAGGACAGAAACAGGCAGCACAGAGGAAGGAGGGAAGGAGGACAGAAACAGGCAGCACAGAGGAAGGAGGGAAGGAGGACAGAAACGGGCATCACAGAGGAAGGAGGGAAGGAGGACAGAAACAGGCAGCACAGAGGAATGAGGGAAGGAAGAAAGAAACAGGCAGCACAGAGGAAGGAGGGAAGGAGGACAGAAACAGGCAGCACAGAGGAAGGAGGGAAGGAGGACAGAAACAGGCATCACAGAGGAAGGGGGAAAGGAGGACAGAAACAGGCAGCACAGAGGAAGGAGGGAAGGAGGACAGAAACAGGCAGCACAGAGGAAGGAGGGAAGAAGGACAGAAACAGGCAGCACAGAGGAAGGAGGGAAGAAGGACAGAAACAGGCAACACAGAGGAAGGAGGGAAGGAGGACAGAAACAGGCAGCACAGAGGAAGGAGGGAAGGAGGACAGAAACAGGCAGCACAGAGGAAGGAGGGAAGGAAGACAGAAACAGGCAGCACAGAGGAAGGAGGGAAGGAGGACAGAAACAGGCAGCACAGAGGAGGGAAGTCAGACGGGGAGTGTTTATGGCAGATTTGGACGCATCAATGGAAAGCTGATCCGAGGGATAAAGGGGGGCTCCATCCGCACCCTGCCCGGCGTCTCCGTCTTCCAGCCGGGTGAAGCCGACTGGTGTCCCCGTCCCCCCGTCCCCCCGCATCGTAGGCGAGACGTTTAGCAGAACAGCATCTGAGCTTTGGCATCACTGTCTCTCCGTTGTCTCGCTGCGCGGCAGGTGCGTCTCGTCTCATCTCTGCACCGCTCTGGACGCTTCAGACACAATTTGCCTGCGCTCGTCTGAGACGCTGAATAAAATGACATAAATCTGGGCATCGGGCCGCTAATAATAACAACGCCATGTTGAAGTGGGACCGATTCTGTGTGTGTGTTCTTGTGGCTTGTTGACATGGGACTGATTCAGGATGCTACAGCAGCTGTCTGCTATAATTACCTGAGAGTCTGATCACACACACACACACACACACACACACACACACACGCCTCCTGATTACCTCATAATCTGCCGTTTGTCTGAGGAGCGTTCATATTTACACCAGAGACTCGGGATGGGAATCGAAAACCGGTTCTTGTTTGAGAACCGGTTCGCGTTGTTTCAATTCCTTGTAATAGTCTGCCATTTCTTCTGCAAACGATAATTAGCGATTCCAGTCAATCACCAAGCAGCCAGCAGGAAACACGGCGCCGACGCGGCACAAACGCCACAACGTTTTTCTTTATTTCACAACATCATCGAAGGGAGGAAACAAAAAGCGTTTGCTCACACATGTCGCATTTATGAATCTCAGCCCAGCAGAGGTTGCAGCAACTTTAGCACGTCCTCTACTCCAGGTAAGTGACTAGCACTGCCTAGCATGTTAGCACTATTCATCCGATATGGAAAACCTGCTATTGCTAACAGTTAACGTTAAATGAATCCCTTCTCGTGTATCACACTTAGACGACATCGAGAGACAGAGTCTGACTGGCTCAGACGCCGGTGCGTAAAATAATCGTTAATTCTTCGTAGTTGATGGTCGCACATTGCACACTTCCATTGCTATAAGATCTTATACATTCTTTTATTTTAATATTAAAAATATATATATTTTTAAATTTCTAGACATTCTAGTTTGTTGTATTTTTGTAATTTCTGCAGAAAAATACTTATTTTATTATTTAAAAAAAAAAACTCAACTGTGAGGTAACTCTGAAATAAGATATATACTGTATACAAAACTCAGTTGATGTTAATCGATCTGTTTGTTCTTCTTTCCAAATGAGAATCACCAAAGAATCAAATCGCTTCACGGAATCGAAAATTGAATTGGAATTGTATAAATCGTATCAATTCCGATCCCTCCCAAAGACGTATTATTCATGAACAAGTGCTCCACGTTTCACTCTGTCTCTGATATACATCACAATTCTTCGGAGAGTAAGGTTTGGCGATGTTTGAGGATCATCACTGATCTAATGCCACATTTTAAAAACCTGTTTTTGTTCAGAAACAGTTGCTGCATGGAAATAATGATCAGATTGAGAATGAGGCGTTATAGGAAATGGAAAAGGAGAAAAGGGAGGAAAGAGGGCATCCGACACCCAACAGCAGACACATAGGAGTAGTAAAACAACACCAGATCCATTTCTGGGATGGGGGGGGGGGGGCACAAGAAAATAGCTCCATCAACACACTCATACACAAGCATTCACAACACATCCCACAAATTGTCTCCAAAATATTAGCATAATGAAATGCACTGTGTCTTATGCGCCATCATAGTCTGGAGGGCCTGAAAATGAAATGTTTATTAGCTGCATGGATCACTAAATAGATCATCAGGTGTCTAATTTAGGGACCGACACAACGACGGCTGAATCATTCAGGGTGCACTACAGCCTTTTTGTCTTCTGTTAGTTAAATGCTGCCATCTTGGAAAAGAACGTGTTGCCATTCGCTGGAAGCATGCATGGGATTGCATAGAAGCAGATATCAGTCTGTAAAGCGTGAGGAAGAGACATATAAAGACCAGGTTGTTATGGACGGATCTTGATGACATTTACAGGAAATGTTGGGAATGTTATCAGGAACAGATGATTCGATTTTGGGGCCGATCCAGAACAGATCCCGGATTCTGGATCACTTTGAAATTTTCGGTAATATTGCAATCAATGGAGCTTCAAAATTTGCTCCTCAATATCTCGATTAATTATTGACCGATGTTTATGGAATTTGACATAGTCATGTAGCGACAGCGCTTACGACTCCGCCATGTATTTGTGACATTAAAGTGCAATCTTAACGCTAATGAGTGTGCAGTTTAAAATAAATGTTATCGAAAGGATGAACATTTGTTTGTTTTATACCGCTAAAACAATTCACTTTAATGTCTTTTTATCCGATTATTAATCAATCGATAGATTAATCGATTACTCAGATAACAGATACATTTCCTTTATTTGCACCACATCCTTGCTCCGGAGGGGTGAAACGGCTTCTCCGTCGTGCACTCACAAGGAGTAAAGGTGTAAACATTCGGCTTTGTCTCGACAGGCACATCCTGCACAAGGCGAGGAAGATTTCTCTCCCTCTAATCCTCCCGTTTACAAGAGCAGCCACTTTCCGGGGCCATTGTGGATGGTCTTCTCCCTCCATTTACTCCCTGCATGGCACTCATCTCAGCTAGTTTAACGCTGCCTGGGTTCCAGGGGGGAAGGATTAATGTGTGACGCGTGCCGGCTGGCGTGGAAACAACATTGACTACGGAATCTTCCCACTTTTCTTTCCTCCCTGTAGGGCACACTTGTGGACTTTGTGAAATTCGCCACATGGATTTATGCTGATTAACAGTGCAAAGGGTGTATTCTTTAACCAATCAGGAGGCTCTGAAGCTGCAGCAGCAGGGAAGCGTTCAGAGGATAGAGAGGACTAATACAAGTTGCTCTTTTTTCCCTTTTATCTGGGCGTTTGAGTGCCTGTTTGGGGAATTAATCTGGTCTTATTTGTCTGGCAGCACCCTGACCTTTTTCAATGGAGGAAGGAAAAAGGAAGTTGGCAACAATCATTATCTGAGTGTCCGTCTTTCCGTGTAAAGTCTTCAGCCTTGCAAATAAAAGCAAAACATTAAACCAACGTCCAGGCTTATAGTTAATTTAAGTCTAACATTTTACTTAGAGTATAGCTCCAAATGTAAAAGGACAGTACAGGTTTGGATGGGGGGGGGGGGGTTATGTGCTCAAACCATTTCTGGGGAGTCACTCCTCAAAGCCAACAGATGGTTCCAGCACGTTTCATTGTTCCCATTCAAACATCCATTTCATTGCCTTTACAGTTCAGTCTTTTGCAGATTAACTGAGTTTCAGAGGTTCTGTTGGGTCTTTTTTTTAGTGGCTTTGTTTCATAAAAACAAAACTGTGGCTGCTTTTTTTAAAGTCTCAGTCACATCTGCTGCCTCTTCTCTGCGGCAGCAGATGTGAGATTGACACAGATCCTCACATTGAAATCATTAATGTTCACTAAAATATCAAAATGTTCTTTAATGGGTTTTCTTTCGTCATTTAACTCCAAAAATAGCTTTTCTGTTGTTTCTACCGACAGAGGAAGAACCAGTAAACTGTAATATATATAAAACAGCAGAGGGTGACAGCGGTGTAAAATAGCATTGTAATGCTTTAGGGTATTTATACAACAATGATATGCCTCACATTATGATAAAATACTCAAATTTGTAGAGCTCTTGTTGAAGGATTTTCAGCTGGTTGCTTCCACTCAAGGGGGGGGGGGGGTAGTCCTACACCTTCAGTGTATTTAAAATAAATAAATAAAAATCTCGAGAAGGAAGACAAAAGAAAAGGATATAAGGGACTGACTCCAAACCAATAGACAAAACGTCCTCTCAAAATTCTGCAAGCTCCTCAAACATATGGCGGAAAAGAGTTGAGGTGAGATAACGGTGAGGGAACGAGGCTTTAACAGGGAAATCTCCCCCCCCGGCCCCCCAGCGCTTGCTGATGGGCAGCAAAGTGAGTCAGTGGATTAGCCCATTTCACAGGGCTCGCAGTGGAGGTCGAGGCTAATGGCACGTCTCTTATTGAAATGGAGCAGCGTAGGCTAACCTCACACGTGGGCTGACGCCATTTCATTTCGTTTTGCGAATCTAACAAAGCAGGCGGTTATCACAGGGTGCGGAGGCCGTTAAAAGCGTTGACCTTTTTCGCTTTGCGGGGACAGCCGGGCACGCGTGTGTGCGTGCTTGTGAAATGCCATGACGACTTGCAGTAACTTGGTTAGGGTTGAGTATTTGCAGTGTGGTCAGGTAAAGGGCAACGTGTCACTTTAGCCAATGAGCCCAGGTGCGTGTTTCCAGCACATCATATCAGAACCTTAGAGGGGAAACCGACACGTATGAACTCTCTGCAGCCCGTTCTTTGTCCCTGGTTATTTGTTTCCCCCCCCCGACACACACACACCTCAGACTTCATTAGAGCGATGGCAGCTTATTGGACAGTCAATAAGCTGCAAAGCAACGGGTGCATCAAAGGCCTGCATTCATTCTGATAAATCATTGCGCAGCTGCTTGATTGCTTATTTTTCCTGACATGCCATCAGTAATCTCTGGAAGGGATTGTCCTCCTCTCGTCAAAATGGATTGGTCAGAGGTGCAGCCAGTGTTCTTTTTGTGCATTAATCACTCAGAAATGTCCTAATTAAGTCCACCCATCGGTGAGCAGGGGAAAGTCAGCTGCCGACAGGCAGAAAGCCATCAAAAAAAAAAAAAAATCCAATTCCTTCTCTAAAGCGGAACAATGGCAGAGATGGCTGGGCCCTGACTGACAAAGGGGGGAATTCACAACAGCTGAGGCACGAAGGCATTCTTTTTGACTTCCTATTATGTTTGCACCTTAGAGATGTTGGGATCTGATTCTCCGGCGCCGCCGTCCTGTTCCAATCTCTCTCCATTCACTGGCGCATCGGTCCATTATCATTAAATACGTATTTGATTTCCTCACAATGAACGTGGAGAGTAAGAGGAGAGAGGGAGAGATGGGGGGGGGACACATTAAATAAATGGCCTGTGAGCGAATGATGACAATAAACATATTTGTGGTGAGAGCAATGAGAAATGTTTATCGTGATAAATGATGTGCTGAGGTGGACTGGAAGGAGAGAGCTGGAGGAGAGGGCGGTAAAAAGGTAATGAAAAGATGAAACACTGAACGGCACAGTCATCTATCCATCTATCTATTAATCTATCTATCTATCTATCATATATCTATCATCCATCTATCTATCATCTATCCATCTATCTATCATCTATCCATCTATCTATCATCTATCTATCATCTATCCATCCATCTATCTACTCATCTATCCATCTATCTATCATCTATCTATCCATCTATCCACCTATCTATCTATCATCTATCAATCTATCATCCATCCATCATATATCTATCATCTATCTATCATCCATCTATCATCTATCCATATATATATCTATCATCTATCCATCTATCAACTATCAATCTCTATATCTATCTATAGATAGATCGACTGTCTATAGCAGTGACACAAACAATTGGCTTTATTGATTTATAATAAAAGTCCTTGCTTTAATAATAATAATACATTTTATTTAAAGGCGCCTTTCTCGGCACTCAAGGACATTCTTTAACACTTTAAAAGACAGCGGCAGAATTCATAGCAGTGAGACGGCAGATTGTTTTTATACAAGGGCTGAGAAAACTTTGAACCTCATCATACCGCCCCCTTTAATTATTGATAACGGATAATCTGGATGGAGCGGAATTTAAGGGGTTTCACTCCTGGAAAAGTAGGGAATCACCGAATGCAGTAAACAAGGCAGTTTGACACAAACAGTGCCCAACTGTCGTTATCTGAGTTCAGAGCCCCCCCAGGTCACAGAGCTCACTATGTTGCTCTAAGCTCCAGCAGCCAGCAGCTCATTTAACATATCCAGATACATGCATAGTGGGAGAAGGGATCAACATGTAGCAGCGTTGGGCCACTTAACCAGATTAGGAAGCAATGCCTGTCTGCTGCTCCGAGATACTCGGGGCCCTCCGGGGCCCTCCGGGGCCTGGAAGCATGTTTACGCGTGTTAGCGATCACACAGAGGAGACACATGGAGCCGCATTTACAGGGGGGGAGCAACGTGTTAAACGTAATGTCATGTAAGAGCCAGAGGAGCCCACACATCATGCTAACATGGCTCTATATCAAGAGGAGGGAAAAAATCATCATCATCACCCCACACTGTAAGATAATTGAAGAAAAGCCTGGGCATTATGGGTAATGCTGCTGATTAATACCATTCAGCCGACATCAGGGCGCTATGGTTATCTCTCCCGCACCGCGCCGCTCTCCTGCTATGCTAATTATGGTGGCGTCGCTCTGAGGGGTGTTTCTTTTCTCCTGAACTTTTCAGTGTTTCTCCTTCCTCACATCTGCTAGCCCTTATTAGCGCATCATCAGAACTCGCTTTGATCAGCTGATGATCAGGTGAAGCTGTGGCAGATGAATGACTAGATATTACACAATGACGTTGTTGTTAGCCCTAAATCTTCGTTGAGCTATTTCCTGCAAACACGCATTGGGCGATTATTGCTGAATCTTTTCACGAGGACGAGATGCGTAACCATCGCTGGGCTAATCATACAGATGCCAGGTCATCCAGGAAGCGAATCAGACTGATGATCTGATTCTTAAATATAGAATAGAACTAAATGTATAAAACTGTCATATGCCCAAATATCCTGTTGCCTCAATGACGAGCAAAGCGGCCTTGATATTTCCAGACAATTCCAGTTGTTCTATTCACATCATAATGTGTTGTAATATTGGCATACAGGGGGTCTTTGACTTACGACCACAATTGACCTTTCCGTGCCCCCCCCCCCGTACTGTGACAGGGGGGCCACTCACTATTATTTGGCCAAAATGGACGAAAACCCATTGAGTTCAATGTTCAATGACGTGGCGATTTTTCTGATCTGTTTTTCAAGGATAACTATATTTCGCTGAGGACCAAACATTTCTGCACTTCTCAGAGAGAGGTGTGGACGGCTGTCTTTCAAGGATCTGCCCCGCCCAACATGCTGTCTGTCATCAGCCGCACCTTGAGCGTCTACTGGCTCTGTAGAACGGAGCTTCTCAAAAATGACCAACAGGTGCAGTGCCAGTAGAAACAGGTGCTCTGTGGAGCTCATTCTGAGTGAACGCTTGATTACTGTCAACTCTGTGAAGTCCTGTTCTGATTTTTACAACTTTTGACAGACAAAGGGCTTCTCATTGCTGCGTGGAATGTAAAAAAATACACCTTAAAAAAAAACTAACCATTTGCCCTCAGTAATATAATATTTATAGGCCAATGATTGTTATCAGGCTATTATTTAATTGTTCATGTTGGCTACTGTGTGTTATTTACCGCTGTTTATGTCTACGTATTTGTATATTCAGTAGTCATTAAAGTACATTTTAAAATATGAATGTTTTAAACTATGAATTTTGCAATTACCCCCCCGACTTATATACCAGTATAAATTCTTATACATTTAAAGGGATAAGAAAATTACATATCGGTATAAATGATGATTTAAAAAAAAGCAGAGTTGATGGCGTGTTTTTGCAGCGACTGCGCGCCGCGGAGCGCTACATTTACGCATTGACGACTCTCGTCTACCGCAGCATTGTCCAGCGGGGGCGGAGAAAGGCAGAGCAGGAGGAGAAATGGAGACAACAGACAATTACCTTAGGTGCGTTTAAAATCCTGATCGGAATAAAAATGCTTCATGGACACACCTTAACCGGAATAGTCTAACCCAATCCAGCCTGATCCGGTCACAATTCTATCCCGATCGAGAGGGGTGGTTTATACCGATTTGTAACCCGGTCAGGGCGCATGAAAACACTTATTCCGATGTATCGGTACAAGTCGTCCTTACTGCGCATGTCTGTGACGTCAGCTACACGCGCTGCTGCTATTGCCGGAAGCTAGTTGAAGCAGAGCGAGCGAAAAGCACGGCGGGCGGAAGACAGAACTGGTCAATATCTGAGACAAACATGTTGCCGGAGACATTAAAGGAGGAAACTAAAAGTGCAAACGGGGAAAACGAGCGAAATAACGCTGACGTTTCAGGCAGAAAAGCGCGGAGCGATGATTTGTTTACAGCGGAAGTTGCTACGCTACGCTTCTTCTTCTACCATTTCCGGTGCTTTTGGTCAAACTGCGCATGTCAGAATATTCTGTTCCGATCAAAAGTGTGATGCATGAACACGCAAATCCTAATCGGATCGGATTTTTAGGGTCCATGAACACGGCGCATCGGATCACAATTTTACTCTGAACTCTGATCGGAATAAAGACATTTTGTCCATGTAAATGCACCTCTTGTTGCTAAACGGGGAAGTCCCTCCGTAATATGGAAGTGGTTTGGTTTCGATAGAGCACATGTGGAGCAACAGACCATAATATGCAAAGTTTCCAAAGCAACGATGACGGCAGAAAAAAAGCCTAACTGGGAACAGGGGACAGAAACTGTGGAAATTGGATGCCAGGCTTTGTACATCACCTTAATGTGATAACACACAGACGCAGACACACACGCGCATGCACACACACACACACACACACATTACATGCTCACAAGTTGTGACAGTTGAAAATGAGAAAACACTGAACTCGAACCAGAACAAACTCAGCGAACTTAGAACATGATTTGAATTTAAAGATGGAAGAAATAAATTCCGGAACACGATGACTGGCAGAACCTGCGACACACTCCCAGAGTCATTGACTCCTCCGGGGTCGGCGTGCGACAACGCCACCGTCAGTGGGAGAAAAGGCAACACTTCTCATTCTGCAGGAGGCAGGACTGATCGGACTGATTACAAATATCCTGACATGAACTCAGGCGACAAATTCTTTACTTTCAGACTTACAGGTTGCTTCACAGTTCGAGGAGATGCCTCTCTGTGTTTGAAAATGACCACAATCTAAACTGGAAAGACAATCAGAGATTTCAGACCCTCGCCTCCGATAGACTACTATTGGATCTTGTGAGACAGTAAACAGGGCTTCCGGATCAGAGGGGCCAAACCTGCTCTAGCTTGCTGCTCCGGAACGTACTACAAGACTCCTTCTGGACTCTTTTTCCCATCATGCCATTCGTGTCCCTCCCTCTTAAAGTGACACTCCCATGTTACAGCACAGGCGCAATTCCAGATGTGAAAAAAATTCTAGAATCTGGATCCAGATCCGGATCAACGCCATTCTCGGGGAGGACCGAGCCACGGACAGAACCTTGCTTGTGTAAAAAAATCAAAAAGTCGATTGGGTTACTAGTTTTTGAGTTATGCACGCGGACAGACAAACAAACAATCAAACAAACAGACAAACGGATCAAATTGCAATACCCTCGCCTCCCCTTCGGCGAGCGTAATGAGGGCTATTGGTGCTGCTTTGTGTGGAAGATGGTAAATGCATAGCAGTAGTATTGGGGAAAAAGGCTTTTGATGTGCCCCAAGTGCACGGCAGCGTAGAGGATGCACTGCAGAGCTGGCAGTTAACGTGGACAGCGGCAGGACAAGGCAGACGAGGAAGGTCACAAGGGCATCGTGGAAGAGTGAGTGAAGCATAGCTAGAAAGGGCTAGCGCCATGCAGAAGAGCGTCTACTAGGATGCCCCATGTGCATGTGACACATTTAATATAGTATAGTGCATGGTCCAGATAATCTGGACAGTCTCTCTCTCTCTGTGTGTGTGTGTGCGTGTGTGAGGAGGTAATAGAAGCTGACAATAGCGAGGTGCATCCTCTGACTCTGACTGGCCTGACAAGGACATGTGACAGCATCCAGGCCAGCTCGACTGTCAGCACCGCTCACTGAAGCGCCGCACTGATGACAGCAGACAGCGGCCAAACACCGGTCACACACACACACCCACCCACACTTAGTATTATCAGCTTCCCATCAAAGCTCTTAGACTGATCTAGTCTAACAACATTTATAGAGACTAAGCTTTGATTTGCTACATCCTCAGGTGTATGAGGTGCTGCTGATGGAGGATTATTGCCAGTAGTTTCTAGAGTCACCGAGTTGCCGTAGGAACAGTTACACTCAGCAGGTGGATGGTCTCGTCCCTGTGCTTCACAAGAGGAAAAGGATTCAGAGAATTTAGAAGCATGGTGGTCATTATTCAAAATGTTTGCCATGTGTCATATGAATATTCATGAAGACACACACACACACACACACACACACTACAATTTCTTGCAGCAGTCACGTCTGGTGTTCAAAGGGATGGCAGCACCAAGAGCTTTAACAGGTGATATTCATCATGATCTTTATGAGACAAGAAAATCAATATGCCAGTCTTTAACTGCAACGATGAATACACAGACTGACAACAAGTACCGTTTTAGCACCGTGCTGAAACAGACTGTCAATCAATTAGAGGAGCCGCAGAGAATGAACTCACTGATCAATAAACTCTTGGGATGTGAGTACTTTTTTTCCTGCTTCATATCAATAAAATTCATACTTTTAAAAGGGCACTAGAGGCTACAGGAAATTCTATTGTAAAAAAAAACCCATTATGGGACGGTGACACTTCACGAGAGTTTTATGGAGCCAAATGTTGGGAGAAGGCCACGGATGCAGAACAGGACTGAACCCTGCTGGCAGACGTCGACCCCCATGCCTGGACTTCAGCCGTGAGTTAAGAGGAGGGTCCGGGAGATACTGAGAATGAGTAGGGTCCGGGAGATACTGTTTCGAGCCGCAGTCAAGAAGCCACCGACGGCAATACTCTGCGGAAGCTGAAACGTTAACGTAGCAAGTGTTTCAGTATCTGCCGTCTGCATGTGCCATAAATCCGTTTATTTCTCACCCACTTGTCACCCAGCCACACAACAAACCCCCCCTCCCCTCGAGAGAGAGAGAGAGAGAGAGAGAGAGAGAAAAGGATATTTACCAGTTTGTTGCGGTTGCATTTTGAAATCTGATGGGACTCTTAATGAAAGGGAAACCAGTTGTGGTTATTATTTCGATGTTTTATGGTGCTCAGTGGGGGGGGGGGGGGGGGGGGGGTCTCCAGCTGATAGTATCGGATGGCACAACACACACACACACACACACAGACGTCTACAGACACATGCTCATGATCTTATGCATAGTATTCAGATAAGATAGTAAGAGTGGAAATAAAAATAGGGGTCAGTCAGAGAGGCCGTTAATTTGGACAGTACAGGTTTCTGTGCTAATTAATGGGGCGTGTCTGCTGTCCAAAGGCTCTCTAGCTTACACACACACACACACACACGCACGCACGCACACACACACACCTACACACACACACACCTTACTATTCTTCAGGTGTAATAATAATAATATTTGCTGAGTCCCCAAGGTCTGATCTGAGCAAATGGAGTCCCATTAGGATTATATTATAGGTTATATATGTCCTGCAGAGCAACAATAACCTTGTCAATGATCAGAGTCACAGCCTTGTACCGTTAAAATGTGCCTACATTCATTCTTTTCACTCAATATTGAGCTCCATTTGCTTGATTTTTTGTGTTTTTTTTATGCTGTAAATTTGCTGTCAAAGAAAATACTTTCAATGGCAAGGAAAAAAAAACTCAAGAGAAGAGGAGTACTTTTGAGACCCCAAAAAAACATTTTGGTGGTAGAAAACCATCCAGCAAAGGTTTTCTGAGAATGAGAAGCCATCTGAAGGTGGGAGTGACGGAACGTCTGCCAACATTGTTTCCCACACAAGGAGTCGGTTTCTGGGACGCAAGCATCAGAACGGAAAGAAAGGAAGCACATGCAGTTCAATATAATCAAAGACAATTCAGTAATGGCGGATTCTTCTGGATCTATATCCGTAGCTTTTGAAGATACAGGACAACAAATCTGTTTGTCCACTACTAATTTAATTCCACAGAGTCTTCAGATCCAGAAGACATTTTTCATGACAGTTCATATCGGACCCCTTTATGACTGTTTTTAGTGAGTGAATTTAATGCATATTTTACAAAAAAATTTTTTTTAAAGCCTCCATTATAAGTAAATGGGAAAATCCGGATCGCGACAGTATCCATAATCCGGATCTGATCCTGATGAAATTTGGTGGTGAGATAGAGGTCTCCACCCTACATGACTGTGTGAAAGTCCACAAACATCGGTCAATAAACAACGGGGATATCGAGGAACACATTTTGAATCTGCATTGACTGCTGTCGTGGTCTCCTGTACTAGCTGCTTCGCTGTCTTGCAGTGTGGGCGTGGCCATGAGAGGGTTGGTTGAACAGCTGAAGACACACCTGCCAGTCATTTGTCATTAGAAATGTTTGCTATATATACCCCGCCCTGCTGACGCTCCCGCGCAGGATTATGGTCGTGTTTCTCATCGTGAACTTGTGTATATTTCTGCAGCGTGTTTTTGCCTTCTCTTCCGCGACTGTTAGATTGTTTAATCTGTGTTTCTATCTTTTTTCCCCAGCGCCTGCCCGCTGTATCAAGTTTGATAGTTTTGTTTAGTGTTGTGATTTTGCATTTTCTGATTATTCCATATTCACCTTTTTGAGCATTTTAGTGAAGTGTTTTTGTTGAACTTTTGCTCCTGCCGCTATCTGCATTCTGGGGTCCACCTGATCGTTACCACCCGCGATAGACTGCAATCTCAGCAAATATTTCAAAGCAATCCATAATTCAGGATCTCTTCTGGATCATCACCTGTTCCTGGAACCCCTTCACTGACCCCACCCACCTGGTGGAACAGTAGACCAGACAAATGGGGCCGACTGTGGCGTGCAAAACATCACACAAAAGCCCACGCCACGCTTTCGTGAGGCAGCAAACGCAACCCTTAATCCAAGTCACCTTTGGTTGATCTGAGGCATTCATGGCAACAAGGCCAGCGCTTTATGTGCATCTGAAGAAAGGAGCGAGCTGGCAGGGGTCATCGTCAGAGGGTGGCGTCCTTCGTGCAGTGATGAGCAGGCGGGCTGCAGAAGCCGTCGTGGTTATACAGAGACCTGGAGCAACGCCGCAACCAACAACGCACGCACGCTGTCACACACAGTTGCAATATGGGACAAAGGGCAGGTTAGGAAACATACCAGAGCCAGATGGAACAAGGCTGCCCCCCCGATATGAAGAACGCCCTTGTTTCCCCATCGTCAGGGTTTATACGCTGCAATTATCAGCTACTGAAAACGAGCAGAAAACAGGTCTCCCTGATGCCCGTTAGCACCCTATCAGATGTTCTCTGTTAATTATGTGACAAGAAACTGTGCAAAACGTAGTTCAGTGCCAAATGTCACTGCTGCAAATTTCTGTTTTGAAGCAGGATGCAGAGAAATCTGTGCAAAATGAGCCCCACTTCATTCTGCATTGACTGAAATGAAGATTAATTTGTATTTTAAACCTGTTTTCTGCCTTTCCAAGAAACCTCTTGGGTCGGGTCGATGTTGGGGGGTCCCTCCAGCAAAGTGACTATCTGATGACAGCCTCCAGCGAAGTGACTATCTGATGTCAGCCCAGTTTCCAAATGGCTATAATTTTGCTTTTAAGCTGAATCCTGACCCCTGATCAGAATTCATTATCAGTGACTCCAAGAGGGAATGGATGGAGAGTACAACAAATGAGTTCTAAGAGCCATCAGTGATGTGACAAGGGTAGTAAATCTTGGCTCGCACTCGGGTGTGACTGCTTTGTGTGAATCAGGTGTTAAATTTGGAATTAGCTGCTTGCTGGCTAACAACACATACATCACACTAATGCTGGTCTGTCACTGCAGCGCTCGCACTTAATCAGGGCACATCTGTGCTCCGATGAGGTGCGCTGTCGTATCGTCTCCATGACGATAAGACAGCGCAAACACACATAGAGGAAGTCCCCATAAACATAATGTTTGCATTGGGACAGGCTGATTTAGGCTGTTCTACGCCGTGTCCTCTAATAGAGACTCACAGCTGGATCTGTGTATATTTAGTGTAGTTCAGATTGTAATTTATTTGCACAGACTGCTGTTCCTGTTAATGCTGAGAGGGCAGCGGGAGTGTTTTAGAACCCTGCTTTTAATTGAATCTGTACTGCAAGAACCAAGAGCTCTCTCAGCTCCTAGAAGTCAGTGTGAAGGGACATCCTGTAACCTGTGACCTGTAATTTTAAACAAAGATGTTCCAGGGGGATCAACTGCACCAAACGGGTGCACTGCTGTTCCTGAAGGATCCAAAGCAGAGTGGATTACAAAGAGCCACTTCATCCAGTGGCCTAATCCAGAATCTACCCTCCAGAAGATGTGTCCAGCCTCAGGCCATGTCCACACACAGCCGGGAAGCTCAAGAAACAAAGATGCTTTTCTACGGTTTGGCCAATCAGCCACACAAAACCGCAGAACTCTGTCACTAAAAATGATGGTTTATAAAAACTGAAAAAAAAGTGAAGAATCTTGAAAACTCCGTTCATGCACAGTAAACAAAAAACAAACTAGGTCGTGTGAATTACAGGGTTTTTTTTAAGCGGAGGGGGAAGGATATTCGGTAAAAAAAAAAAAAAGCCGGCTACAAGTGTACATGTCCTCAGACTCAGAGGTTGAGAATGGAGCTTCTTCAGCCAAATCACATCCTATAACTTTTCATTTTTTTGCATATCTTCCCTCAAGGATGGATATTTTAGTACTTGCACATACCAGTATGATATTTGAACGCTTTATTTGAACGCACATTGGTAATGCTGCTTTACACGACATTGTTACCTCTTACGTTCCTGAAATAGCCTGTGCAGTTTAAAGTATTTATTGTAAAGATTTGCCCTTTCTTGTGCAATTTTTTTCTCAAGTGAAGGAAAATTTTATCCAACCGTTGGCCAATAAAAACAAAGTCTTTCCAGGGTGCATCGTCGTCAGTGGAACTCAAAGGGGAAGCCAAACATTTTGCATTCGAAAATACTTTTTCGAGTAAAATGATATGTATTTTTTTATAATCAGTGTGAGGCTGAGAGAATGGTGATATTTGTGCAGAACTTTTTTTTTATATATATACAGTAGACACATTTCAGAACAAGCAGAAGCAACATTTAAAAAATATTTAAGCCCCTTTTTTGAAAAATAAAAAAATTAATCAAACTGTTTTCACCAGTGTGTCCTGCTCTACAAAGTTAATTCATGTAAACTTTATACCCCACACTTCCTACTTGACATCTGTCACTTCACTGCTGCACATTTCTCTGCATCACTGCCGCCATTTGTCGCCGCAGCCTTCCGTAGGACAGCTCCATCTGTGACCAGTTTGTCCCGGTTCATCTTGGGGATTATTAGCTATCAGCTGCCGACTTCTCTGGCGGGGCTGCCGCTCTGCTCATCTGCTCCCCCTGCCCATCATAATTGAGGCTGATACCAGTCCCCTGTGGCTGCCGTCCTACATCCACTCCTCCCTTGCCGCATCACTCTGCCTTATCACTCCCCACAAACCTTCTCCCCCTGAGGCCTGGCTTGAAGAAAGGAGCAGCCCGACCTGGGTTTTAGTGGACAGGTTAGACTTAATTGTTTTGCCTGCAGCCTAATCCACTGGTTGAAAGAAAACGCAATATTTTGACATATTAAAGCCGAGTACACTAAAGCTCGTAATGACGGGATACATAAATGGGTTAGCAAACACCTGTCATATCTGTTTACCCGAGGGGGCTACTAATATACACGTGTGGAGAAAAGGGCATTTCAAAATTGTGAATATCACTTAAATATAAGTGCAGACTGTTGGCACGATGTGGCGTGAGACAGCCTGACCTCTGGTCAGCGTAACGGAAGCACCCAGCTGGCCGTCAGCGCTAACCAGCCGTGAGCAGGCGCCGTCAGATCCCCGGTGTCGGAGCAGGAAACACACAGAGTCCAATTGAACCTTGACAGTCACCACAGACATTCATGACTCCTTGTTAGAAACGTCTGTGTGGTGCCTGCGTTAAAGCCGAACCAGAGGGTCAGAGGCCAAAAGGACTGACCCTGCTGTTTGCTGCCATCGAGGGAATGACGCTGCCTGACCGAAAATCAAGCTTCTAACCCAGGGGTGGGTAGACGTCTTGACTCGCGGGCTGCAAAGGGTTCTAAAAAGGGGCCCGGCCAGGAAAAGATGCATGGAGTGTTTGTGTGAACTAAAATAAATGACATGTAAAGGATTTGGCCTTTTACAGGTAACATCACAGGGAAAAGGTCAAATGAAAGAAGTTTAATTATAATACAAATTTAATTTAATGATATGATTTGTACAAGTTCGGCAGGTCGTAGTTTGCCCGTGCCTGTTCTAACCCCTCTCTACCTCCTCAACCCGTCTGGTCCAGGCAGATGGCCGTCCATTATGAGCGTTCTGTCCAAGGTTTCTGCCTGTTAAAGGGAAGTTTTTCCTTGCGTCCGTCAACAAGGTGCTTGTTCTTGTGGGTCAAGTTGGGTTCTGTCCTTTCCCTGCTACTCCTGCAAAGTGCCTTGAGATAACTTTCTCTTGTGATCTGGCGCTATAGAAATACAATTGAATGGAATTAGTCACCTATTGCGCAATCTTCTTAGTCTGTAGCCTAAAACGGGATGTTGTAAAATTATTTAACCCTCCTTCACCAGAAGACAAAGTCGTGTTCATCTGTTAGACAAGAAAGAACATGGTGAACTTCTCAAAGGCTCAGCCTGCAGGTCGACAGTGTTCCTCCTCCTTTGAGCAGTGGCAGCGTCAGGCAGGATACTTTGCTCTTTGAGGTGCCAGCGAAGGGGAGAAAAGCTGACGAGCTGGAACATCGTCCTTGCTCTTGTCTATAAGTGGGAAAAAAAACTATCACGTTAACAATCAATCCTCCACATTTACGCACACAGCCGACACGAGACGCAAACTGCTTTGAGCTTTGGCACGAAGACAACAAACAGGGAAGATTCTAAAAAAAAAGCAACAGATAAGGACGGCGAAGTGGAAACATTCACTTTCATTTCATTTAAAGGGGCGGATAAAACACAAGTCCGTAACCGCAGAGCATTTTGCTTTTATGCCCGAACCGAATATTACGTCAATGCATCATTGCAACTCTGATTCAGAACCGTGCTCTCTCAGGAATGAAACGCTAACTGGGTCATCCGTGCGGGAAAGGAGGAGACCTCTAGTCAAATGTTAAATCACCTTGCAAAAGAATGAGAGCATATCTGCCATCGCACGCAGGAACGGGAGCAGCAATGCTGCCTGGCGGTTAGAATGAACCATCCGAACACGGCTCTCTGACCCGTAATCTGCAGCCAACAGGAAGCAAATCAGAGAAAGACAAAAAGCCACAACAATAACAACGGTGATCTTTCACTTTTACATCCGACAGAAGAACCTGCACACATCCAGACTGGTTCAGATGAAAAGAGATAAAGACAAGCACACTGTTGGTGCCGCTGCTCATTGCTGACCCGGTTCCTCAACAGGTTCCCCAACGTCGTCTTCCTGGCAGGAGAATACAGCTTAGTCTGCTTGTAACAATAGCCCGACTACGTAATGATGTTCGCCCTCTGCAAACTAACAAAGCCGCTCATCGAAGCAAACCTCTGAGATGAGACGGCTTATTATGCACGGAGCAGTCATGCAATAGGATCGAAAAGCGCCTGATCCGTGAGGATATATCGGAGCTGCATGAGATAATGGGTCAATGATTAACAAAAAAAGTATTTGATGTGGGTACTCTGTATTTATTCATGCACTTTGGGTGCTATCCTCGGTATATTTCCGTCGTTGGAGGTGTTAGTAAATACTGAAGTCTGCTTTCGTGGACTTTCTTCGACCGCGGGCAGACAATAGCAAAACATGCTCCCTCCTTTATATGGAAATGTTAGCGATCAGTGTTTTAAATACTGCGACGCAAAATAATATGTGAACGTCAAAATAATTTTATTTCAGTAGATCTTCAGAGTTAAACTTCCTTCAGGGGAAAACCCAGCTCGACTGCGATCAAGGATCTCGCAGCGTCTTATTGGACGAGTTAGAAGAACTATTGGAGGTGAGGAAGGGTGGGCATTTCGGATTGGAGGACAGGAGGCCGATCCACCGGCAGAATGCTTTACCGCATCGCTACGCCGTCAGTGGGCGCGGGAGGAGACAAATTACCAGAGGAATGACTGGAGAGTACGGCGAGCTTCCCATTCCCAGCCTCCTCCAGATGGACATAATTAAACCATTAACCGGTGAGTGGGGGGCTGATGACTCCATCAGGACCCATTTTGGGCTTAAATAAACGGAGCTGCCTTCAAAATTGCAGTCCGTTTGTTCACGCGCTGTTTACCGCCAGTACGCTAGGAACGAGAGGGGGGATGGGGGGGGGGGGGCTCTTTATCCATATTCATCTGTTGTTTTTGCTCTTTCTGCCTACTTTTCCTTTTTTTAATTTGATGACAAAAGGACTTTTATCTTTGAGGAACTTGCTTCAACAAGCTCGGACATAAAAAAAAACCCCGTCTTCCAGGCATTCCCATCGCGGCATCCGAAACGAGCGTGATGATTTAAGATGAAACCTTCCAGGAGGAGATCTGGAGAGGCCTTTTCTCCCCCCCCTCGTGTGTCTAGTTTATCTGTCTTCACCTCAGCAGATGTATATCTGTGCACAGAGAGGCTGGTGGTGTGAATCAGTGGCGCCATCATTCACTCGGCCCGCGTCTCTGCGACTTCCACCAAAAGCGGCGTGGAAAGCAATCAGAGCCACAATGGCCCCCACGTCCGCTCCCTCTGTGTGCGGCGTTTAGTGCCTGCTTGAGTGAGAAGACATCGATCTGGCGCTTCACATCCAAACATGACGCAACAGCAAAGGGGAGACCTGTATTGTTGTTCTCTGCCTTTCTGGGGGGGGGGGGGGGGGCATTACTCAGACACTTCACCTTGATAAATAACTCGGTGTAAGATAAACATGAAATAGCGAACCTGAAAACAACCTGAACCCACGGCGACTTCAGCTACCGCCATCATTCAACCGATTCACCGACCTGGAAGGATGAAGTAATTGTCGATCATAAATTCCTCTGAATCGCAGCACAGTTATATAACTCATAGGGGGGGGGGGGGGGGCTGCGGTTCCAGGGCCAGGACGACCTGGAACCCGAACCAGGCATCACGTCCTTTGTCTATCCCCGGAAGCAGGAAATGGAGGAGCAGCTGCTCCCAGGTCTGTCTGTCCTTCTGATGTCTTTTTCTTCTGCATCAGACAACCCCCTTCCTCTCGACAGATCACATATCTGGTGTTTCTGTCCCTTTCCTCTCCCCGACAGTGACACAATATGGGGGGGGGGGGGTCCCCTCAAGGGCAAGACAGTTGTGTGGCTGTCCCACTTTCCTAGCATCGAACAACTCAACTGCCAACACTTCCACTTAGTTCTACCAATAGCGCCCCCCCCCCCTTGTTTCCTTTCACTCATCTCCTCCTCCCTCTCTCTTTATGCTCCCCTCTTCTGTCACTCACTTTACTGGAGGATGGCGGCGTCAAAGATAAGGGCCAAACACAGTCAAAATTCCTGTGAACATCTGTTCTGTATCGCCGCTCGCTCCGGTGCTCCATTTCTTTTTACGTTTGATTTCTCTGTCGGCGTCGGGGGAGCGCCACTGTGAGCCGCTAGCGTATGGCGTGCTGCGAGGCTTCCAAAACACCCTTGTTGAATTAAAAATGCAGCATATGCTGCTGACATTGCGTTGTGATGTTACAAAGAGCAGACGTACCCTCGGTTTAGGAAGTGGAGCACGCACCTGACAAGAAAGGCAAGGTGTTTACTTAAATAAGAGCTGACTTAGATAGTGACAGAAGGGCAAGGCGTGTCTGTCAAGTTCGTACATGGGGGGGCATGACAGTCTTCTCCTTTAAATTATAATGAAGACAGTGATTCCTTATTGACGCCTGGGGGGGGCTTCACCGCGGAATTGGCATCAACCACAGAGCACCATCCTTGGAGCTGGGATTAAGTAGAATATTTCACATGCCAGGATCAAACCACGCAGCATCAGTACATTGGACCTAATACGGATGTCTGGCAGGACAATTTGTCCTTTAATCCAGAGTAGATCTTCAGGGATGCAAGATCGTCAGCAACGCTAAAGTACAGCTGATGCAAAAAAACAAAACATTCAACACATGGTTCAATTTGCAGATTCATATTGTGATTCTGCAAAGTGCAGGAAGTCCTTCTTCATGGTCGTGTTGAATCGTCCCTGTTCTGCGCTCCTACCTGAAAATAAATCTCTGCAGCATTCCTTCATCACTCGGACAGACTACGAGGCCAACCTCTTTTGCCTTGTTTGAAGATGTCTAAAACATGCCCCTGATATTGGAAATCTGTCCTTGGCCCGTTCTACCGGATCACCTTTGGAATATCATTGGATAAAAGACTGTAAGGGTTAATTGTAGCATATCATTAGCACAAGTCACGGAAGGTGCAAAAGGCTACGATACTACCTTTAGGGTTTGATGTAAACAAAATGATGCATTCACTCTGTCACTATAGACATTACGCGTTACTAATATGGAATGTTAGGCAGCACAGTGGCGCAGTGGGTAGCACTGTTGCCACACAGCAAGAAGAGCCTTGGCTTCTTCTCACCTTGTCTACCTGGGTACTCTACGGGTTCTCTCCTGGTTCTTTCCCTCTCCAAAAAACATGCAGCCTGGGTGCATTGGTCACTCCAACATTGTCCATAGGCAAAGGTGTGTGTGTGTGTGTGTGAGAGTGGGTGTTTGTCTTCTGTGTGGCCGTGCGACAAGCTGGCGGCTTGTCCAGGGTGTACTCCGCCTCTCTCCTTGCGGATAAGCCAGTGATACAAAGCTCTAGTTTACGTGATGCTTCATTTGCAAACATTAAAAGCGCAAAGGCGCTAGCCAGCCGCTGAGAACAGCATAAAGAGGATCATTGAGTTCTTTAAAACGCAGAAACATTGATACTTAAATGATTGGAGTCCCAATAAACAAATGACATGCAGGGCTGCAGACTGAGACCCCCCCCCCCCCCCCCCCCACACACACACACACTCAGAAGCACAGAATGGATCGTGTCTGTCGTGTTCAGGCTGAGACAATGCAAGGAGAAGCTTTGGCCTTCTCCTTCCATTGCACTCTCAACCCCCGAATCAACGTAGACACCCCCCCCCCCCCCCTTCCTCCCCTCCCATCTGACACTCAGGCGAAACCAGCAATTGGCCTGAAATCAGCCAAACATAATCCCGCCACCCTCCTCATTTACCGGGAGAGACAGCAGAGTAGAGGGTTCGTGTCTTGATCCGGCTCAGCTACGCCGCCTCCTCTTGTGCTAAAGAGGAACCGTGTTTAGCACCGTCAGCTAGCGCCACGCCGTCTCTATTGCTCTGTGTAATTGCACTCAGTGGACCTTGATGAGAATCTGGGCTACATACACTCTTGTGAATACGGATTCTACGGACTCTGAGATGGCGAGTTACCTTCAAAAAGCAAGCTGTCTGTTGGTCTTTACCATCATTTCTGCACTCTTCTGCTTCCCCCCCCCCCCCCCCCCCCCAAGGCCTTGTATTCATCCATCAAACTGTCACCGACTGCACTGGGAGCACTTGTCACCCAGGTGCTTAACCCCTTTTCTTTTCCTCTGCTCAATCATTATCCAATCCTCTGCCCCCCCCCCTGCCCACCCCCTGGATCGTGTGTATGTGTTTTGCAGCACTTAGCCTCCGGATGCTCAGGTCTAAAACCTGCCTCTGACCTCTGAGCCGCGGTACCACCTGCCCCTGGCAGCTGTCCTGACGGTACCAGCAGAAGCAGACACAAACTGCCACACTCGTCTCCTCTCCTCTGCCTCACTGTCACCTACGTGTGAACGCAGACACGTGCAGCTCCCTGGGAATCGCCCTCATTTCCCATCTACCAACAGTCTCACCTCCTGCCACAGCAACGCCGCGGGTGGCTCTGCTCCACTTTCCTCCCGCCTCCCGATAGACCCTTTGGACCCAGTTTGCGCTTCTCAACAACGAAGGCGGCACACAGGAAGTCCGGAGGTGGTGCACGGTACATGCTCGCAGTCATGGATGGCAAACCACGTGAAGGGCAGTTGGAATTATCAGGACAATGACATGTCTCTGTGTGACATTGGTGGGCTTTCTGGCTGCAGTGCCAGAAAATAGAGAAATCCAAGCTCCCCTCTGCTTTGCTGAATGTTCTTGAACAAAACACTGAATTGCTACTGGATCTTTAGTAGGGGTGCAACAATACAACGATGTACCTGCATCGAACCGTTCGATACAGGGCTCTGGGTTCGGGACGCCCTATGAATCGAACAATAAGCTATTTTATATTCATTTGATAAACTTCTGACAAGGCGCTCTGTGCTGAAAGTTCAGCATCGAGCTCAGATCTTCTGAACGGCGCCTCCCGTGTTCATTCAGTCCGAGCTGCTGAGACAAGTGATGGTGAATGCTTTACCTGAAATCAAAGACCCTTTAGATCTGGCGTTCGGGGATACTCCCGGTTTCCGTGTCAAGAAACAACGCCCTTCCTCTTCAGTAGATGTAGCCCGACCAGCCTGAACTGGGTACGTCGAGGCAATCGCGTGGGATCATCGCCATGTGAAAACGATCTTGTTCCCGATGAAGATGGCACATTAAGTGCGAAGACTTGCAGCGGGGAGAATATGTTTGTGTGGAGGTGGGGAGGGGGCCTTGGAGCCAAACAATGCTGAATCCCATTTTCTCAAGCTCAATTAAATGGCTTGTGACAGCACGCATGCGAGGGCATATCTGCTGCGCCACTTGACTCCCGTCATTAGGGTGTGATGGTGCCAAGCTACGGCGGTTTTATACGTGTATTTTTAGCAATAACAACCAGCTGGTGAACCGAGATGACTGTGAAAACGATAGGAGGCTTCGCTGTTTTGTCGTTAGTGTGATTAAGGGATAAAACTGAAAGAAAAGTCATGTCATTAACTCCAATGTCTTATAATCCTTACTATATATAAAATGGCGTGATGGTGATTATGACACAGACCTCATTTCTTAGGGTAGAAAGAAAATGTCAAATTAAGTCTCCTTCCGATAGCCAGTCTAATTAGAATAATGCTAATTATAATGTGTTAGTCTCAAACAGCCAATCAGGTTCGATGCCCCGACTTTCAGGCTAAAACAAGGATCACAGCGACACAGGAAGGAGAATCTAGCAACATTTGTTAATTCATCACAGGCGGGAGACTCAAATTGAAAGATGGATTGCGGCTCAATCTGCAGTGTGATCGAGGAGCGATGCATGTCAGCACCTTAAGGTATGACAACAGTTTGGCAAAGTGTGCAAGCAATAAGAATCAGATTACCATCATGGCAATAAAACCGGCCGACGACAAGCAGGTGTGTGATGAACTTCAGTGTGGAGACATGAGCCCTTTAAAGGAAGGGGGGGGGGGCATTATAGCACATGAGAAAATTATTATTCATCAGATTTATTTAGGGGATTATTAAAAGCACTTTCAATAGTGCTGCTCTGAATCCGGTGTTTGTTTCAAGGCTGGATTCATGAATTGAAACATGCACGAGATGATTTGTATCTTAGCATTATCACTTGATATATGCACTCGTGTCAAAATGTGATAAGATGCAAAACTGGCCGTGAATGGGAATGCGTGCCGGACATCAGTGGTGCGATCAGAACAAATGGGTTCCAGACTGGAAACATTTATTTAAACGCTGCCTGAAGTCACGGCAGCAAGCCAGAACTGGAGCAAACATGCTTTCTGAGTGCAGCACCATAGATACAGCGGAATGATCAGTGGTTCAAAATGAATAATTCACATATTGACTTTGTGCATATACAATTAATTGTGAAATGTTAACAGGATGTCACCGCTATTTAAATGCTAGAGGATATCAGCGTTTTAGAGGTTGCAGAAAAAGTGCTGGTCAAGCAAAAACAATATCACTTTTAACATGATGCTCTCAAAGTGTTGTACACATGATCCAAAAGCATGTGTACAACACATTAGTGTGTGTGCGCACACACAAATGCGGCGCGATGACGGTAATATTACCAGGAGAGAATAAAAATGCTTTGAATCGTCCATCCATCTTGAAACCGGTCGCGGGTCTAGCAGCCTAAGAAGAGCGGAGATTCCCCGTGCTCTGACGGAGCGTCTCGCACTCCCTCCGGAGTCTCACACCGTCACCCGAGGAGGAAGGTCATTGTTCTCTACCTTGTTCTTTGGGTCACTTCCCAAAGCTTGTGACCACAGGTGAGGGTAGGAACGGAGATCGACCGGTAAATGGAGTGCTTTGCCTTTCGGCTCAGCTTCCTCATCACCACGACGGTGAATAGACTGCAGACACAGGGACGCACGCACATTTTGGGTACGTTTCCCCCTCCTGATGTCAGAAGGGGAGCGATTTCTTCCAGACGTGTTTCAGGAGGTGATTACAGACCTACCCAAACTACGAAGGATTGAATTGATGGTTTATTTAGCTGTTTTTAGGTTGTTAAGAACCCAAAATCACCAGAATAGTGTAGAAACATGGGAAAAGTGAGTTTCTCATAATAATCTTGACATACCTGCTAAAATGCATTATGCATGCGCATCGTACTGAGAAAAGGAAATATATTAAAACATACTTTAACACTATTCAATATTTCACCATCAATTAGCTAGCATTGGTTTGCAACTTCAGATTACTTTTAAATTAATGCGTGGAGTTATTGAAAAACAGGATTATTGATTCTTTCAATTAGGATATTCTCACTTTTTCATTGTAGATATTGTGAATACAGAATTTGAATGTTGTGCATTATTAAAGTATTCTGATTCTGATTAGTCTCCAGATGTTGAAATACCTTTCTGTGATTATCGACAATGTTTTATTAGGTTTATTTATTCTTAGCTTATTATCTGTTATCGTTAATGTTGACATAGCTCAATGATTACTCCCCACTGTACTTTATTCATACTATAACCCTACTTCTATTGGCCGCTGTAGTTCCGCTGCAGGGCTCATACAGTGTGAGTTTCGCGTTGTTCTGTTATCTCCACAGGTTGCCTGGAAGTTAAAGTCGTGATAGGACCCAACAGTCTTCATTATAGAGGTTAGGGTTTCACTGCGTTGCACTGAATGCGTGCGACAAAGCCTATAATAGATTTTAGTTTAGAATAAACTTAAGATGTTACGTTAACTGAAACAGAACAAATAATGATTTTTGCACTGATTTGTATGTGGACGTGTGTGTGTGTGTGTGTGGAGCAGAGGCCTCCAACAGACAGGCGTACTTGCCTGAAGACAAATCGTCCTTTGACCCCTGCATGAACCAGCGGCCCCCGGTGTGTGATAACTCATGACCTGTTGGGCAGGCAGGGCATCCATCTCTCGCTGCTAAAGATGAATGCTATTTAGATAGCCCTGAAGTCACAGCGATGACAAACAGCCCACACAGAAAGCCAGGGCTGAGCTGTGTTTATATTGGCTCTCCATTCAGCACCAGGCGAGGAGGCTCCAGAGGCCCACTGTGCCAAATGGAAGCAGCCCAAGCTGGTGTCAAATCCCTCGATGGGGACAGAACTTACTACATACTGCATACAGTATGCAGCCTCGTCGTTAAATCGAGGCCTGTGTCGCCACACACACCGCTACTGGCGGTTTGGGTTTAGATCCAGGTTCGGTTTTGGACGGATATAGCGAGCCTGACCCGGATTCGTCAGACGAGCGTTTCCCGTCTGGACCAGCCGTTGTGCAGTTGATGTATTGTTTGTAAATAAATGTGTCACTAAAGCAATAAATATTAGAGTCTCAGTCAGCGATCAGCTAGAAATGTGTCTCCGAACAAAGAACTGGTTTTCTCCGTTTTCTGTTGATTTGTGAATTCTGTCTCTCTTCGGCAAATAACTCTAGAACGGAAAATGGTAGGAAGACGCATCATTTTTCTGATGAAAGAGGAGACTTTAATTTTTCATTTGGTACATTAGGCATTTGCGTAGTCCTAGTACATAATATTCTGTGGCTCTGCCGGTACTGAGCATAGAGCAGAGCTGTCAACGGCCGGTACTGAATGAGTTAATAGTTGCTCAAACAATGCACAAAAGGGCTTTGCCATTGTAGCTCACATTATTCAATCACTGGTTGTGTTTCCATATTTGGCCTACAGTGTGTCAGTGTTGCATTCATCATGATGGTAAACGTGGCAATCACATTTTAGGAATCAACTATTTTATTTTACTCAGACAAATGGCACCATCATTTCAGAAAACAATGTGATTGGCCAAATCAATAGTACGTGAGAAGCTCATGTCTGAGAAGAAGCTTAGTCAACTATCAAAGGCAGTTTGACAATTGATCTGATGACAAAATACAAACTTAAGAGCAACAGGGCTTGCTGTCAACGTGCCTGACGCGGGTTGTTTGAGGTCTCCTTCGCCTCCCATTTGAATCCTTCACTCCGGCTGACAGCAAGAATAAAGCTGGAACAGGAGGCAAGCTGATAATAGCCCCTGCAGCCCAGAGAGGTCAGCACTCTGACCTGCGGACGTGTGTCTGTTTCGTCTTTATTTGACAACAGGCCAGACAGTGTGTGTGTGTACAGTAAGGCGTCTGCAGCCTTCCATTCACACACTTTTACCTAACGCTTGATTTCTCTCCCACACAAGTCTGAGCACGTTCGCCGGCGAGCACTTCGCTCCTTATCCAACGGATGGTCCTTTCAAATTAAAATGAGCCTCCATCACGCTAATAGGGGGGGAGCAGAGAACAAAGCGCAAAAGCTCTCTGCAGTCAGCAGGAATAGCAGGAGGATTATCATTGCTATCGTCAGGGCTATTATCATTAAACCCACTTGCCACTCTTGCCTTCCGCTGCTGCAAACCCAGCGGGCGCCCGCAGCAGTCTGAGTTCAGCTCACAGCTGAGATGCTGCTTTAATGCCAGAACCCTGGAAGCATGATTAGTTTGATTTCAACAATTGTTTCTGTACATTCAGGAAACGGCGTGCGTTTTGGGAAGCACCAACCGTAATTTGAACGTATTGTGTTTTACTCAGACATACTGTAGATGGGATGCAGCAGCTCTGAACTGACAACATCTGTAACGGGGTCGTGCATACTTTGGTTTTTTACTGAAAACCACTGATAAATAAATAAAGAAGGATCCACTGGATGTGATTTATATCCGTTTATACCACGATAATTTGATCAATCTGTATTTTACATTCATACCATAAATGGGCCGATTTTACCCAGGAGGCTGTAATGTGCGATCCTGTCATTTATTATTTTTTGGCCACTTGGGGGCAGCAGAAACAAATTTGCTAATACAACATTAGCATACCGTCGCCTTTAAAGTTCGCATGGTCATCGTTGACTAGCTGCAGTTCCAGTAACAATACATAATTTGTAGTCAGTTTCTTTTCATTTTAAAGTCAAACATTCGCTCTCTTTTTTGCCTCAACCAGCTCGAGAGGGAATATCCGGTGCCGCTAAACGTTGTTTGCTGCTGAGCAAAGAGTGAACAAGGGGGTTCCGACAGCAGGAGATAGCTGCCTTCCGCTAACAGCTGTGACAGACCAATAAAAGTGAACCAGGATATTATCGTGGAGAGCCACACTGCTCAGCAAGGACACGTGATTAAAAGCAGAGACTCTCGTTAGATATATCCACAGCTGAGACGGACCTCTGCCACGCGGTTATTTCATTGTGGCACGACAATCGTAAAATACAATATTCAATATGTGTTATACAGATTGGGACATCCGGATGAAAGTAAAGTTGGCGTGAATTTTGCTATTGACAAAATCAGTCACAAAAGGTACGAGAATTCCCCCCCCACCCCGATGCTGTACAGGTGCACCGTGAGACGATCTCCATCTGCGGAGCCAAATCTGGCAAAGAGTGAAGTTGAACCTGTTAGCAGCTCTGAGTCTTTCGCTCAGACACACAGATTGATGTTGGTGCAGGTTCGACTCGCGCTATCTGCTGGGAGTCAGGTACAAGATGCCTGGAGGCAGACTTGTTTGAGCAGCTGATAAGATGTGGAGCAGGGTTTCTTGTACGTAACACACTCCTGACACAAAGCTCTAATGGGGGCAAACATTGAGTCTAAATATGGAATAATACGGGTTCATCTGTGCCAACATTTCTCTCTTTGTCCTTTATGCAAGGCGAAATGTGTAGCCTCGGGTCCTGCACACCCTTTCGCCTTTCCCTGGATCCTCGGCCCCAAAGCACCACTGTGGAGGCGGGGGTGTGTGCCTGAAACTCTCCGCCGTGCCTCAATCCATCCGAGCAGAGCATTGCCAAAGCACCGTATTTGTAGGAACAATTCGTCTGAATCCAACTGTCTGTATGCTCAGGCGTTATCTGGTCAGGCCAAATACACGCTGAGCAATCAAAGGCAATGGATGAGCGATCGGAGCTCTCCGTTTTTCAGCGAATGCAAACACGTCTATTACGCTCCGTCACTTCAAGCTGTACAAATGAAAACCAGGGAGACAAAGAGGAAACATCAACACACCGCTGTGTGACTGTTGCAAAACAGGGATCGCTTGCGTCGGCCCGGAGCTGTATAAAACCAGCACGCCCATTGCCTGCTGACTCCGCGGTGATTCACGCGGCACCAAGCAAAGTTAATGCAGGAACAGTGTTTTTAATACCTTTTAAAGGATTTGCAAGATAAGCCTGTCCTAGAAAGAGCCCCTAAAGGATGCTGGGATGGATGGATGAGAGGATTGACTGTAGTGTGAAAGGGGGGGGGGGGGGGGGCTGTTATTTAATGCTCGCGTGTGAGCAGAATAATGAAGCGTTCAGGAGTGCTCATCATTATCTATGCACTAATCTGCAGTTCCATCAGCCACATGGATCTAATGTGTGCTGAATGAAACCATTTAGAATCATTAGATGTGTCTGCAGACTGAAGGAGGAGTGGGAGGATGCTGTTGACCCCTGATGCAGAGTGAGGTGAAAACACCACACTCCGTATAAAGGTCTAGTGGCGGCGCTCCAGGATGCATAATGTTTATTACTCATCATGTAATAAATCATCGTCGTGATAAAGGTCCTGTCAGCAGTGAGTGGCCGGTCGGTTAAACGGAAGCCAGGCGTGCCTTTTCCTCGCCTGAACTCCTGTGCAGAGACTCCCACAGTTCAGAAGGTTGATGACTTCACCCACACCTGATCGTTGATTACCTCCGCCGAGGAGCTGTTTCCATCGGTGTTGGTTTGTTTGTCCGTTAGCAACATGACTCAGAACGTTCTAGACGGATCTTGATGACATTTTCAGGAAATGTCGGGAATCTTAACCCTAACCCAGGAACAGTTGATTACATTTTGGTGCATAAAGATACCAAGAACGATCCTAGATTCTGAATCACCTTTCGGGAACATTGTAATGGGAGTTTGACATTTTGTTCCTCAATATCTTGGTTGATTATTTGACACATTCATGTGGGGTGGGGACCTTTATCTTACCACCAAATTCCAAACGTATCGGATCCGGAATGCGGATACTGTTGCGATCCGGATTTTCCTATTTACTTATATGGAGGCTTTTACAAAATCTAGTAAAATATGCATTCAATTCACACACCAAAAATGGCAGTCATAAAGGGATCCGATATGAACTATCATGCAAAATGTCTTCTGGATCTGATCCAGAATGAGGTCAGGAATTTATTTTTACATTTTAACATTAAAACTCCATTAGTGAGGGTTGCTATGGCGACTTTTGCTGCAGGTTGATTTCTGCCCCTGCACAGCTGCAGAGGCTTCGTTGAACTGAACGAGACGCACCTGTTACACATCTCACCCAATCAGCTGCTGCCTCTTTGGACCCGCCTCTCTGGACAGTTCTCTGGCAGAAGATCCGATTCAGTTGAAATCGGGGCAAATTTTCACAATAAAGTGATTTTTTTTTATGGACACTTTCAATCATACCTCCATACCTCTTATCCTCCACAAAGGAGGCATCTTCAAAAGCTACGGATCTCGATCAAGACGAGTCCGCCATTACTGAAAGTGTGCTTTTAGTGAATAACTTCTAAACCAATGACGATAGCAACGTGAATCGAATTGATAAAGGTTTGTTTTCATGGTTAAGGAATCTAAATATATAGATTAAATAAATGTAGGGATGTTATATTTGCTTTAAATCACAATGTAGGGAGACTGAGCGGCTCGGCGGAGGTCTGCGCTCTCAGAGTGCTTTTCTAATTAAACGAGGTGAATCTGCTTCTGTAATTGAGCTGCAAACATTCATACGAACGACAGCCTCCTCCGAGGTCACATTTAAACTGTTGCTTACCGGCAGTGTAGGCAACACTTCTGACTTCATTAGCTAAGCTCATTCAAGATATTGCTGTTTAAGGGCGTTTCAGAAGTTGCATCCTGTAAAGCTCAAGAAGCAGAGCTCTCACAGAGGTCGTCTCTGGTCGTAATCTCGTGCTAATCCAGCCATTGGTTTTAGTGTAATCTCGCTAACAGCCGAGCAAACAGCCTGAGCCAATCGCACAACTCCTTTGTAGACGTAACGATGCACAAAGAGACACACGGCAACTAAAAATGAAATAAATGCAAGAACTGAAGAGAAGAGACTCTGTGTGTTCATTACACATTCAGTTCTCTTTTATGCGATTCTTCTGCAAAACTAAGAGGCGTCATTTTCCTTTTCTTGCTTCATTAACTTAAGTTGTCTGTTGAAGTATCCATAATGGGTGTCGATACATGAGAAGCCTGAAGTTCAGGACCCGCCGTAAATCCTCTGTTGTTGTCGCTTACCTGAACATAAAGACATTGAGGGCAGAGGAAGCTGATGGCTTCTTTGCCAAAGTTGATTCATAGGAATCCATGATCGCGGATCCGTTCTGACCTCAAGCTGAGGACAGCAGTGATTGTGAAGATTGAACGTCCACGTGAAGTTGTGTGGAGCCGCATCAAGGTTAAGTTTAGGAGACATTGTGCGTGTCTCCACTTTTCTGAATGAACTCGTTTGGAGGCTGTTAAGTGTAGGATCCTCCGCAACCTCCGGAGCGAGCCCCTCTTGTAAGCATGTTCCATCTTATTAATGGAAATAAATGCTGCTTGCACCCCGCCCCACCCCACACCACCACCCGCCCGCCCTCCTTCCCTCCCGCCCTCCTTCCCTCCCTCCTCGGCTCAAGCCCCCCTTCATTAACGCTATCTCAAATGGGCTTCCAACCTGATGGCGAGAGCAGGGATGGGCACGCTGGGTAAGCTTCTCGGGACAATTTCATTATTCCATTTGAGGCAGGGGTATCAGCGGTAACTTTGCTACGTCAGCAGCAGGCGTCAACAACGCTCCTCTGTCAAAGGGCGTTCCGAATTTAAGCAACTTATAATTTTGCGACTCGGCCGCCGGACGGCAGCCGAGCACATGTTCATAACTTCCTTCGTTTTGTTTGTGAAACGACTTGGAAGTTATTTCAGCGCTCAACTCCTTTAGGTGTTTTCTGCTCGTGAAATACGTCCTATTAATAGCAGCCAGCGTGATAAGAATTCCCGTTCTGACGAAATAAAGAAAGTGTGCACACAGTCCAACGATCTGGATGCTCTCCAGGCCTGATGACACATTTCACAGTTAGAACTAATTAGGGTCATAAACTGGAGAAATGTTTTGCTACCATGGCGCTTCCTATTGGCAGGACCTAACATTGGGTGTGAGCCCTGGACTGTGCAGCATGCTAAAGATTTAAAATGGGAGGGGGGGGGGGGGTGATCAGAGGCCTTCAATCGGCTGCTTAGATGAGACTCATTTTAGAGGAACCTGCAGATAAAGTCTGGTTTGAACAGGAATCTTTTCATTTGGCCACCATGAAGCGAAACCTGCTCATAACAAGAAGTCAAAGAAATGACTGGCTGATTCAGGTTGTCAGTTAAAAACATATCATGGCCGACAGCATCAACACACGATGAGGAATCGGCTCGGCGAGAAGAAAAGAGCTTTTCCTCTGTCCTCGTGGATTCTGTGAAGCTTTGGTGAGTCACAATTTATTTTTGAGCAATTGCTTAAACTACCAGTTACAATATATATATATATATATATATATATATATATATATAATTTTCTGTCAGAGTAATCAGCTGATGATAGAACCAACTTATTCACTGAAATCTAAAGAAAATAGAACATTGATCTTTGAATCAGATCCGATATATAATAATCACTATTTGCTGGCCCGTTTAAAAAATAAGAGGCGAATGAAGACAGAAAGCTAAAATGAAGCGATCCCGTTAGCCGGCTGTGTTGTGATGCGATCCCCCGATCATCGGAAACAACAAGCGTAACACATAAGAGCTGAGATACATCCGGCAGTGAAATGGCGCCGCGCTGACTTGACGTTCCTCACATCTGACGCCGCCTCAGACGCCTGACAGTCGCTACGAGGCGGCGTCGCTCCTCTCACGCCGGCGACTCCCTCGCTTTGCGTTGCCTATAATGGACTGCAGACGCACAGACACTGACAGGAAGCGACGAGGCTTCGGAATGGCTGTGCTACGTCTCTGTTTATGAGAAATGGCAGCACACCAGCTCATTCTCTACACAAACACACACACACACACACACAAAGGCACACACGCATGCAACACAGATTCTGTAAATCAAAGAGTGCTTATTGTTATAAAAGCTGCTGAGCTCAGAGTGATAGGCCGAGCACATGACTAACCCAATTAACTTTTTTTGTGTTTGGTTGTCATGGAAACAAGTCTAACAAGTTCTTTGTGATGTGAGAAATAATCTCGTTTCTCCAACTGTGGGAGTCGTCAAACAACAAGCTAATTAACTGAAGCGTCACCTTCTGAATATTTTACATCTGCGTCCCTCCTTTTGGTACTTGTGACTGAGAATGCGTGTGTGTGTGTGCGTGTGTGCGTGTGTGTGTGTGTGTGTGTGTACGTGCTCCCGAGACACTTTGGCATGGAATTTGTTTTCTGTGCCTGAACTTTAAGTACAATTTCTTACTGCCAAGCTCCAAAAAAAAAAAAGCCAAGAGGGACTATTATGAGATAATGACTAATTATGCTAATGTGCTAAAGTTCTGCTATTCCTTTTCTGTGGTCATTTTATCAGTCAGACTCAAGAGACCACAGTCAGTAGTAATAACCCCCCCCCGGCTAAGAGCTCAGTCGGTTAGAGGACGCCGTGTCCTGAAACCACCAGCTCCTCCGTCGCTGCTCGGAATCAGGAGGCGCCTGTAAATTCACAACGCCGCGCTGTTTCCATCGGCGCTGACCTTCATTAACCTCGTGAGTGCCGGCGGTGTTTCTGTCGCAGCTCTTAATGTGGTTATCAGCACAAACACAAACAAATGTGTCAGAAACGTTTCGGTGCTAAAAACCGGAGCGTAACATCTGTGAAATGTAGCTTTTTCTTCTTCCTCCTCCCACAATGCACAGGCTGTGTGACATTGGGCTGTCCCTCCACACACACACGCACGCACACGCACACACACACACACACACACACTTGCCTAATCCTACATTAGATGTGCATTTATTTAAATCCTCCTCCTGCTAGTGTCTTGCTGCTCCCGGACTTTATTTGCAAAAAGGATCCTAAATGTAAATCTACTCCATTCCAGAAAGCATGAAGCGCCGTTGCAATAAACGTAAACGGGTTACACAAAGCAGAAGAAAACTGGGATGCTGATGTAACAGTTCAGATTACAAATAATCTCAATGAATAATCTAACGACACGCAATGCCAAAAAAAAATAGCACTCCATTACAAAGCACAGCGTTTGACTGTTTACAGTGTTATGGCTTGTGTGTAACCATGACAACTTTCAATTGGATGTTAGTGTATTATCATCTAGACTAGAATTAATGTCAGCAAGGCTTTTTATTGACGCCATCATTCAGGCGCTAACAGTACAAGTGGAAACTGTGCTGCGTTTAGCCAATATGAGCCAATTTAAATCTACAATTTAATTTTGTAATTCTTTTATTGTACTAACCACCCCAAAAATATTACAAATAATAACAAATTAATTAATTAAACAATATATATATATATATATATAGAAAATTATTAACCCCCCAAAAAATCTTATTTTTAGGAAATGTAATCAAGCTTCAGTGCAATTACAAAGTCAGTGGCCACTTTGGTTGAATGCTAACGCTAGCAACATTTGTATCCTATTAACGTTTTCATTCTTTCCTTTTCTTTTTTCTTTAAAGGCCAAATTACAAGCTCAAAATATTTTTTGGCCTGTCTGCTTTCTGACAACGAGATGGAGGGATTTTCATTTTCAACTTGACTTTTTTTCTTCTGCGATTCTCAGTGTTTATCATCAGTAAATCCGAAGACGGTTCGGCATCAAGTGGACGGACCAGCAGGCAAGGAGCAGCGCAGAAAGGGCTCACTTTCAAAATGAATTCATCCTTCCTTGACCTCTGCTATCCGACCTGACCTTTCCCCTCGCTCTGATAGTCAGTATCGCTATCGCTAGCCAAAGAGTGTGCCGTGTCCTCCCACGCCTCCCTCCTCTGCTCGGCTGCGTGTCTCACGAGCCACAGCGGCCCTCAGAGAGCGTCGAAGGGGCTGGACGCCGATCGACTCGTCTGTCCCGCTAATGTCTCTCCCCCCCTGTGGCCCCCTCGCCTCTCCGGGGAGACGATGACCCCTCATTGTCTGCCCTGCCCCAGCAACTCCCACGCCTCCTCTGTCCCACCCCGCCTAAACTGTCGTCGGCATCCCGACGGCGGCGCAGTCGACCCGTCTGTCTGCAGCCATCTCGTCAGAAACGAGAGCACAAACGGTGATTGCTACATAAATTATATTACAGCCCCCCCTCAGGCGCTCTTAATGATCCGCTGATATACTGCATGTTGAGAGTACAGGTTGATAAGTGTGGTTGTAAAAAAATAATGTTGGTCTATCTATTTCTGCCCGGTTTGTTTTTCGTGTACAGATATACACAAGTTAAGTGGACTTGCTTAAGGTTTGTTGAAGGCGTTTCGCCTTATTTTGCTCTTGTTGATTTACCTCAACCTGGATGACTGAGAAGCTACGCATGCATCGTGCACGCGCACCGAAGCCAGAGGTCAAGGTCATGCTACACCGATGATTGGCAGGTGCGCTGGGACCGCTGCTGCATGCATGCACCCAAATGTTCACGAGCATCAGTAAACTGCCACATGCATCCAGAATTATTTTACTACTTGCCCTGGAGGGTTGGAGCCGAAAATCCCTGGGATGTGAATAATTAAGAGGCGGACACAACATGCCGGTGAACCGCCTTCCGGAGTGACGCCGCTGGTCGCTGCGCTTAAGAGAGGGCGAGCCAGCCTGCAGAGGCTGCTGAGCTGACTGGAGCGCTGGAACCGGAACAATACGAGGAGCGGCGAGAGAAGTGCATGGGATTTCTAGGAATGATTGAATGAAGAAATGCGAGCAATTAGATCAATCTCCAATCTTTAATCTCAGTTCTGCACAAATCTGTCTTTGCATTTTACAGCTGCAAAGAGCAACAATTTGGGTGGAAAAATAAATAATAGATGTTGTCTGAGGGAATCCGCGATCAACCTTTTGAATGCAGGCGTAGGTTTTAGTGAGTCCATCTAATCTAATCTGCAGCCTTTTCACAGGATTAAGAGCAAAATGCCATGCAATAATCCCTCTGTGACTTTTTTTTTCCCTCAAGGTCTATGAAAAGTCATTTTGTGGACTCTCAAGATGACGATCAGTTGGCATTTGAGCTGAGGGATAATAATGCAGAAAAAGAATTTGCTATGTGCAATTTGCGTTTTAAAGTTGGAAGTAAAACTTGCTTCCTTCTGCTTCTATTCTAAGAAATGCAATCAATTCTGTTTCGAGACTTTGGATCCTCCTCTCAATGAAAGAACTAAACACAGACAGTCAGACAGCAGAGAACTGATCTGACTGACTGTTTCTTTCCAGCTGCTGCCGCTCTGGGGGAGTCGCCGTTCCATCAGCACTTCCCAGAGACGCAGTTCATTCAGAAGCGGCCCCTGAACTGGCCCCTAATGTCCTGTGTTATTAGAATGAATCAGCAGCGCTGATAAATTAGCCGTTTGGAAAACACGCTGCGAAGGCCTGTCAGCTAATGTGCGAACGTCTGCGTGGCGCTCATATGCAATGCTTAATGTTGTGGAACCAATTCTGTCGTTTCCATTATGTAAATACATTTGCCTCAGCACTATATTTTATGTATTGTCTCCCTTGTCTCAATTACTTGGGCTATTAAAAACCAAGAGGTTATGGAAATGAGGTGCGGTTGTCTGTTTGCAGTTTGATGACAAGTGCAAAGTGTTTATGAAAGCTCGTTACGGATTCAATTGCAGTGGAATACGTCAGCCGCACGCTCCGAGCGTTCATCCGCGTTCCACAATGCAATGGGGCGGGACAACAGCTATCTTCAAGCGTAAATAACATGAAATATTGTCTCATCTTCTGTTGACATATGGGTAAATAGAAAGAGGAGTTCTGCTCGCTATTTCCTTCCGTGTGGAGGAGGCAGTCGTTTTTGAACGTGAGAAAAAGAAAACGTATTTCTGTGAGTGTTTGAGGCCTGCGCCAGGGCAAATAAGAGCCTCAGACGGCGCACGTTATTCATGACCAGCCAGAACACCTCAGGAAAACGCACATGAAGGCTGAATCGATGAGAATATTTAAAAGGCGGTTAGGAATAAAGGCTTTCATTGACAGATCTAAATAACTCCTTATTTAATATAATAATAATAAAAAAAAAGAATAGAAAATAAAAGGGGAATTATTGAATTGTTACTCACCGATTGCAGATAGATTTTAACAGCACTTTGTAGGAAAAGAGTGTCATTTAAAATATATATATATATATATATAAGAAAAGCCCCCGCCACCGATTCAAAGCGAGGGATTGTGGGATGGGAATGTGAAAGCAGCCAAAGTGCTGTAATTTTCATTTTTCAGCAGAAAGCGTATAAGTGGCACAAACGTGTGGCTGTCACCGCCGGAGCAAACGCACGTTCTGCTGCAGGTTGTGCTGCAGAAACCCACGCAGGGAAAGCGTTGCTTTGTTATCATGTCAGTGACTATCAGCATGCCTTTCCTCTTTAATTACTGATATAATGAGCTGTTCTGCTGCACGTCTCGGAGGCTTGCTACGCTGCCTCCACAAACACTTCTTCATCAGGAACTATGAAGTCTGAGAGATTTTATTTTTGCGAAATGCAAGCCAGAGCCCCCCCCCACTGCTTCTCAAACTTTCATATTTTAATGTTCAGCACAGAACTGAATATAAAACCCAAGTTAAAAACACAAATGTGTTTTTAAACGAGGCAACAGAGAAAAGACGAGGAGTAAGATTTTGATTTTTAGAATATCCCTGTAGAGCCAACATTTAAGAGCTTTATTTAAATATAAATATTGTTGTTGTTTTTTTTTTTACTTCTTCCCGTTGCGCATGACTCTCCAGAACTTATTAGTTGATTCTAATGAAGAAGTTGAACTCTGACCTGTCGAGTCATTTTAGGAGACAACAAAAAACAACAAAAAGGTGTTGCTCTTCTGTTGTTTGATCCGCTCCCTGTCGCCGCCCGCCGTCAGACACAAAGGACGCGTTCTATAAACGACGGCGCGGTAAACTTTCCAAAGACGACGCGCTGCATCAGAAACAGGAATCGGGTCTTTACGCCGCTTATTTCAGGAGTAAAGAAGAGAAGGGCAGCCGGAACCGGAGCCGGAGCCGAGGCTGGAACGGCGCAGAGCCGACCGGGACACCATGCGCTCCGGTGCGCACGACCTCTGCTCAAGCCGGGAAGAAGGACACCAACATAAAGGGAAGTGTTGTAAAGTTGCAGCTACCTTTTCTCTTGCATCGCCTCCTCCTCCTCCTCCTCAGCTTGCATTTGACCTGGCCGCTCTGCGCCCCCGACGCGCGGCTGCTGTTTCCAAGCACGGACGCCATCAGCGCAGCCTTTGGAGCGCAGCGCAGGGATCACTCGGACCCGCGGCGGCTCGACTCTCCGTGCGTCTCTTCTCTTGCCTCAGTCTCCGTTTCCCTCTGATAGCGCAGCTTCCTCGGGTTTAACCTGCGCTCTGATTGTATATTCGTCTCTCTCTCTCTCTTTTATACGTCTAACCCGGGGGGGGGGGGGGGCGTCTCGCTGCTTTGGAATCACCTCTGGAACTCCAGCTCACGGAGCGGCGGTTCGCGGCTCAGCGCAGCGTGGCGGCTCTCAGCGGCAGCGCTGATAGCGGCTCCGTCTCTCCTCCTCTCCTCCTCTCACGCAGCTTTACGCGCCTCTGCAGAAATGTTGGCATCAGCCACTTTGAGTTCAATCATGCAGGACGCCTATCTGTTTGGTGCCGGGCTTTCTAATTAGGGTCCAATCGTGGCTGTCTCGAGGTGTGACATCACGAGCGACACCAGCCAGCTCACACCCCCTATTCCCCCTCTTTTTATTTTTTTATTTTTAATGTTTGCTACATTAGGAGTTGATCCTCTCATTGCAGTTTTCTCATACACTGCAGGGAGTCTGTGTTGCCATAAAGCAGTATGGGGTTCAGGGTCACCCCAGTCGGGGGTACTTGCTCAAGGACACTTCAGCAGGACTAAAGGACATGAACGGGGTCATCCTTGCTGCCGGACTGTTTCCACAATGCCTATGTGCCATCCTGCTGCAAATTCCCCCACCAGCTTGAGGCTATCGGATCAGAGTGGTGGCGTTCCGGGCACGTGAACAATGGATGGAGAGATTCTCCAACGCTACACGAACCCCCCCTTTGCAGCCCCCTGTTTGTCTCCTGACATTTGGGATTTAACATTTTCTTGCAGGATTATGGATTTGAAATAAAGTCCCCGACAAGTCCTTAAAGAGAGTTTAATTTAAGAGGCACAGTTCTCATTGAGCACATATTTAATAAGCAGCGAGTTCAAAGAAATGAACGAGTCAAATTCTGTTTTTCCAGCTGTGTGTAGTAACAAAGCGCATAAATAAGTTTTCCTTTTGACAATCCGGCCTGGGGGGGGGGTGCAGGTGACCTTCAGCACGGTCGACACACGCTCTGGCTGTATGTTGCAGCTACAAAATGTTAAGATTGTGACATTTTGACATTTGTTTTTGTGTGTGAAAGTGCAGTGTTGAGGCTTTCAGAAAGCATTTGTGGTTTTCCTGGCTGGAGGTCATTGTTTCATTCCCTGTTTCCACTGTGGAAGGTCAGGATCGAGTGTGAAGGAGGGCATCGTGGGTCCGCTGCATCCATTCACTGTCGGAAATGCAGATTTGTTCGGACTTCATCGCCTGTAAATGCTGTTATTTTCCCGGTGAAAAGCATAATCCAGCCTTCATCCGTTTTAGGATTGGAAAAAGAAAATGACGCATTTGCAGAAAAGCAGATGTCAGATTGAAAAGTCACTTTGAGGTTCTGCTGTTGGGCCCGCGGGGCAGCGAGAGGAGAGGCAGAGGGTGAGGGGCCGTGCAGCAGGCCGCAGCATGCCCTCAGCTCGCCCACAAATATCCATGTAAATTGCAGTTTAAGAGAAATCAATACAAGTGACAAGTTGCCAATGCCACTATCTGGGGCAGTAATGAAGGTGCTGTGCTAACGGGGGTCTGGAGCATTCATAGATAACAGCAAACCAGACGGTGGCGGCTGTGGTGCAGGTCAGAGACACACACACGCACACACACACACACACACACACACACACGCACACACACTTTGATTTTCTGTTTCAGCAACAGTAACTCCAACTTAAAATGCTTTGAACAGGATTGTTGCATGTAAAAAGTAATAAATAAGACAGAATGTGGCCAATTAAGTTAACATTTCTACATTATAAAGGTATTTAATCACAAAAAGTAACAATTTAAGCAAATCTTAAATAATAATAATGTATTTAAATAAAAGTAATGTTAAAGATTCTGTACCAGGTTTTCCAATCTGGTCAGTAAGTACCGGTATATGAGAACGTGTAGTCATAATTATAGAGGATTATAATTCAGTTAGGAATTAAAGCGCTGCACTCTCCTCACAGCGGGGGGGGGTTATGGTTTTGGCACTTCTCTGTGGAGACTGCGTGTTCCATGCAGCTGATTCCGTTTCTATACGATGAGTGATTTCCTCACTCTAAATTGTCCATATACTGCATTTAAATGTGGCCCTGAAGGGTTGCTTGCGTGTCACTGTGACTCTGTTCAGGATAAGTGGTTCCAGAAAATGAATGGAGAACTTCAGGAAGCACTTCAAGAATCCCCAGGGGCCCCCCCAGGAGCCACTCACGGTCCGTAACGGCCTCTAACGTCAGCGCTAAAGATCGATGTAATTACCTGTATTTTACACCCCCCCCCCCAGAAATTCAGACGTCGAGAGAATGCCGTCTGCGTTTCCTGTGTCTATTTCTGTTTGCTTATTGAGATTATTTCGGCAAACGTTTACCGTTAGCTTGATGTTTTATCTGCGGATTAAAAGTCTTGATTTAATTTGAGATTAAAGCAAAAATGTGGAAACGGCTCCCCCTTTTCTCCATCATCAAATCACACACCTGCAATCTCCGATAAGGAGGCCAATCGGTAGACGCTGTTAAGACGCAGTCGTGTTCAAAGTTCACACTTCTTTCTGCATCCAATGGAACGTGGCTTTCGACCAATGAAGTTGGCCTACATACGTTCATTCCATTTGCCCATCTGCCGAGTGAGAAAATATTAAATTACATTCCTATTTCTCTTCTTTAATTCCACATGTGTCGGTTATTTCTTCTTCATCAGCATCAGTGCTGCCTTTCAGCTTCGCGTCTTGAGACTGCTGACCTTGCTGCCCTGTCTGCTGCTCCTTTATGAGACAAGGTATCATGGTTATGGTTCTTCAACTTGTTCATTGGGTTATAAAAGCAGTGCTCTGAGAGTCTTTTTGTTTTTTTTTGGCAACAAAATCTCGCCCATAGCATGATGGGAGAGGCTCCAGCAAATCCCGTGACCCGCAGAGCGGAAAAAGTGGATGAAAGTGGATGGATGGATAAAAAAAATAAACAAAAAATACTTATTCACATTGTAATTGTGACAAAATCAAAAACAGAACATGCCACGTTCCCTCCGTTTGATGTGACTTTTTCAATCTCACCATGTAGTTGTGAAGGCAACTAGAATATACTCTTCAGTTTAAAACTTATACAGCAAATCTTGGGTTGACTGGGATGCATGAGGATTTAAATATTGTTTTGGAGTTTCATTCATTCATTCATTCATTCATTTCTTTTACTGTCAAGACTGGAAAATTTGGCCTGTCCAAATTGACTGTCTTACATGTCCATACTTTGCTCAGTAACATTATGAGACCTTTAAAACATTTTTTTTGTGTGTTGTCAAAATCGATTTATCATTATTATTATTATATTATCCTCCTGAGACCCAGCCCGTTGACATGCGTCCTCTGTAATGGACAAATGTCCACTATACAGAGGGCATGCTAACGGGCTGGGTCTCAGGATGTTATTTTATTTATATATTTGTAATATTATTTTCTGACATTAAATAACTTCTTTTTTTTCCCTTTCTATAAATCATAAAATATTTGTCAATATAGGTTTTTCACCTTTAATCAAAGTCACGAAGGCTGACATCCAGGACCAATGCAAATAAAATGAGTACACACACACACACACACACACACACACACACACACACACACTCTTCCTCCTCAGTAGCGAGCCCCAGCAGGTGGCAAACAGCCCCGTCTGGCACACGGTGACAATCAGCAAATGATTTGACCATCAGGTCGTATTTAATAACACATTTGAACACACCAATGTCATTATTTTTATCATCCACAGAGAACATCTCCATTAAAATACATTTTGTATCAGTATTTCACCAGGAAATAGATACACCAATCAGGTGGCAGATATCCCAGTAAATAAGTGGTGTCAACACAAATGCAGGAAGTGATAAAAACGTACAGGTACTAAGCATTCTGGGTCCAGCTGGGACTATATTTTTGCCAATATTTAGTACCGGGATAAAGATAAATGTTTAACAGCATGGTGTAAATCCAGCTTTTGACCGGGCGCCTTGAATCTAAACTCGATTTTGTCTTTTGGTGTCCGGAATTTGTTCTTTAGGTGTGCTGGCAAAATATAGGCGAAGGACAGACAAGGACATCTGTGACAGGAAATCGACTTCGAGTTAGTTTTACACCTGAGAATTATTCTTATTTTTTTAAAGTAATGTCTGTAATTTTGGAACGCGATACCTTAATGCGTCCTGTAAACGTCGCCGTCATAAAGAAAACCCATTGCCATTTCAAACTCTTGCTCACATCTCATTTGAAGGTTGCATTCCCCGGCCATTTTTAAACTTTGAAAGTGACATTGAACATTTCATTTTACTGCACGCAGGGGGGGGGGGCTTCTTGCTGCCACTGATGAAGTGCCGCCAATGTACCTTTTTTTCCGGAAAAATTCCCCTCTGGACGACTTTTTTTCCCCAACCTTACCCCACCCGTCTTAAGTGACACCCATTAATCACATTAGGTCTTGAGGTCTTTGTCTGCTGAGCGCCAAGCCTCGGCTGACCCCAACATTTGCACAGTGAAGATAAAGACGTTGCACTGACAGCTCAGGAATAGCCGCCTTTTTTCCGTGGGTCAGCGTTCAGGGGGATATGAATATTATTATACATAAAAAGAGGGGGGGAAACAATAGCGTTCTTCCTCGGGAGGAGCTGAATGACATTGGGAATGCTCAGTGTTTCTCGCTGCTGTGCACAGATTACTTTGGTAAGTTTCAAATTAGCGGATTTGTTGCACGTGGCTCCATTGCAGCGAGGCGAAATGTGCAACTGCAATTATAAGAACTGATAGGATCCTCGTTAAAGTCTGCCCGCGCTAATATCATTGCTATATTAGTTAGTCTTCACTTTGGGTCTCTGTAAAGCAAACCGTCTCCCGACGTGCAGCCTAATGAAATACTTGCAGCTCAGTGGCGATCGTGTTTTATATTGGATTTCTTAATTTCTGAAAGCAGGGAATATTATTAACGCTCTTTGTGAGTCTACATTCCAATCGAAATGCCTCCCTGAATAGGAGCTAACATCATTGCCCTTAATGCCACGTAGCATTATCAGCTCTGTGGTTTAGTACAATGGAGCCATTGTGTTCTGCGGTGAGCGGCGCTTATCAGGGAAAGACAGGAAAGGAGAAAATGAAAGGAATAAAAGCAAATTCAATCTCTTTTTCAGCGAGGGAAAGATTTCTCAAAACATATCTCACAATGTGGGATTCACGTTTGTTCTTTTTTCAAATTTTGATTATTTTTTGCTCAGAAATCAGCATAACCGATATATGTTCATAGTGATTGTTTCAAGTTGGGCTCTTTTCTCTTTGTCGAGAATGACCAAAAGGAGGATTATCCCTTTAGACTGTTTTTTTTTTTTTTTACTGTGCCGTCTGGAAGGAGATCTGTCTCTACTGTATGGCGGCTCCTTAAATACCCCTTCAATTCAGTTCAGTGGTGTGACAGGGGGAAGCAAAAAAGAAACAAGAAAGAGTGAAGCAGAACAAAATGAGACACCCGATAGTGTGGTTCCAAAGGGGGCCTCTCTAATGTATAAGGAGTGTTCTCCCAGGTCTGTATGGGTTCACGCCCCCTGGTTCTCTCCTAAGTTCAACACGTACGTTATAGTGCGGGTGAACTTGTGACTCGCCCCTGGGTGTGATGTGAGCGAGAACAGTTTTGTCAGCCCTGCTTCTCGGCCGACGGCAACCACGCAAAGCCCCGGCAGGCGAAGAAAACGGATGGATGGCACGGACAGACATCGTTCCTCTAAAACGCTCCCTGGAAGATGGCTTCGTGCATGCGATTGATTTACAGGATGCAGGCAGGAAGACAGACGAGACACAAGACGAGCGCTGTGTCTACATGTGGCTGACGAAGGCCAGGTTGCAACCGAGCGCAGCGTTTCAGCACCACGGACAGTGAAGGCTGAAAGCGGAGGAACGAATGGAGCCCAGGACCTTTCAGTCTCTCTGTGATGACATCTGAGGGGGAATCATACGCTGATGTTACGACGCCTCGTGTTGCTGTCAGTTTTAACTGTTTATTTATTTATTTTTTGAGTTTCTAAATTATATAATTAACTCACTCGGTGCCGAAACGAGTATACTCGTCCCCAAAAAAATCCATACCTTCACGTCCAAAGCGAATGTTCTCGTTCCCAAAAAATACATACCTTCATGTCCAAAATGAGTATACTTGTCAAAAATGTTTTTTCGGGGGGGGGGGGGGGGGGGGAGCAGTCGTTATGCAGTTGATTTGTAAATTGTTTGTAAACAAATGTGTTATTAGAGTTAAAGTCATTGATCAGGTAGAAATGTGTCTCTGCACAAAAAGCTCGTTTTCTCCGTTTTCTGCTGAAAACCGCTGATTTTGGTGAAATATCTTTAGAATGGAAAAAGGTGGGAACACACTTTTTTTTCCTGATGAAAGATGAGACTTTAATGATGAGACATCCGTGTCTTCATCGTCATGGTACGTAATATTCTGTGGGTCTTGAAATATAGGGCCAAATTAGTGAAAGCCGCTGGTACTGAGCTGACAACGGCTGGAACTGAATGAGTTAAAAGCCAATAGGACTTCTTTCTTCTTCTCCTACTTTCGGCCCTGCTGGAGTTCGCGTTCCACAGGGCCACAGGGAACATGAGGGACCTTTTGAAGATGTGGGGGGTCGACAGTGTCCTGTGCCATGTGTCTGACGGAGGACAGTTGGCCCTCGCCGACTTTTTATGAGCATGAAGCATTCATTTCTTTGTTCTGCTCAGACCTCGCTGCCACAGAGGGTGAGATGTGATCGTATTTAAAGGTTTTTATAAAAAAATCAATAAAATCAACTTTCGGCCTGTCCCTACAGGGGTCGCCACTTCACCCTGTCCTTTGCATCATCTTCCCCAAACCAGCCACTCTTGTGTCCTCGCTCACTACGCCCAACTCTCTGCCTTTATCCGGGCTTGGGAGCGGCTCTATAGGGAGAAGCTGGCTGTGCTACGCTAGCTCCTGCTAACCGTGCTGCCTATGAGGCTGCATTGAACATCCAATAGGACTCAGTGTTATAAATTACATCATCTGAGTGGAAGCTGCGTAGCCTAGCCTGCTTAGCCTCACTAACTGCCGCATTCCAAGAGAAATATAAATTTGACAGACAAGGATTCTCATATAACGGCTGATTAGAGGCGCTCAAGTCCGGACGGTTGAATCGTAGTTGGAGAACCTTTAGCGCTCGTTTTGTGGAACGCATCATGAAGGAAATAGAATATGTGGGTTGAGTTTAGTCACAAGAGAGCGGAAGAAATGAAGCGTTATTTATACGAGACTTTTATCAGCTGGTATGCAAACACATGCCACCTCCTGTGACAAAGCTCTGCTGGGGGTCAAAAGCCAAACAGAAATATATATTATATGAGAGATAATGAGATGGGAAACCTTAAATCACATTTGACAGGATGAATTTGGATAGTTTTAGATTATTTCTAGTCTAGAGTCTGAATCTAACCTAAATCGTCTGTGTTTTCTATAAAAACATGAACTACGGTAGTATATTCTAAACATGTTTTTTGGGTTTGTTTGAATTTTGGGCATAAATAAAGGAGGACATGAGCTATTTAACACCCAGGATGGAAGATCGCAGAAGTTTTTTTTTTTATCACGGATATGGAAGAAAAATTTGTTCTAAATCAGTTAATATTATATAAAAGTTCTTATGTGAATAAATTAAATAATGTGTTTGATGTCTTTTTCTTCTTTGCCTTACTGAATCCAGTGTGCTTGTTTGTGTTTGTGGCTGAATAGGGTGGGGGGGGGGGGGTAGCTGCATCCACACAGACAGCGGTTGATGCCAGGTCTGATCAGACTGAATTCTGCAGCCTGGGGGTGGCATGATGTACGGCTACATTCAGGTTAGGTTTTGCTCATTGATATCAGGCAGGTAGAGAAATGAAAGAACACCCCCCCACCCCACACTGACCCCCCCACTGCGTTTATCATATAGTTCATATACATTTTAAAAACACTCCTCTAAAGCTGAACAGCATTTTTCCAGGAACTACAATGTGGATGGTTCTGGTTTTGACCTGATGGTGGGGGGGGGAGGGGGCAAGGGCACAATTAAAAAGTGTCAGCAGAGCTTTGTTCTGATCAAACATCCTGTTTCAACTGATAACACATGGACGCTTGAGCTGCCGGTTGTAATTGAAAATATGCGAAGCGAAATCAAACAAACTGCGGTGCTCTCATGCATGTTAGATTTAAACAATGAACGGCTTAGAATATGAACCCGTTTTCTTTTTTAAAAACTCACACGTGCAGCCATGGCTAGCCGCTCTGCAGTCACGCACACACGCATCACCCCCCCCCCCATACGACCGCACAGGGGAAACGCGCAAACAGAAGCTTAGCATTTTCCAAAAGATCCGAAAGGCCTTGAAGCTCAACTGTATCCCGTTTTTGAAGACACAGATTAATTGCCTCTTTTCCACTCCGACAGTAATCCTTGAAACTGCCTCTGCTTGGTGCAACAGCCTCTCAACCAGGCGCCACGCGTCTCTCACGCACACCGAGGACGCGCCGCCACACCTGCTATAGCTGGCTCTGCTCCGTCGCCAGCATCCAGTCCGTTAGCACTGAAAGGCCAGCGTCCAGAATTAGCTGGCGTCTCGCAGGCGTCTGAAGTATTACAGTCAGAAGGTAAGAACGCTTCCCTCGTGTTGCTAATCCCACAACGCGAGGAGAATCGGTGGCTTGGCTTTGGAGAGCTTTAGCACTTGTGGATTGTTGCTGCATCTCCAACGCCACGGAATAAAACCAGAAAGGCTCCATCGGGGACTTAAAAATCAAACCATCAGGCCGCGGTTGTAATTAATTAATTTCTCTGTCTTTGTTCTGAAAACTGTGTTCGCAGAATGTCAACATATGGTGCGCTCTGTTTTATAAATCCTCAAGAATCCCCTGGCATTGGGGGGGGGGGGGGGGGGATTTATGATTGTAACAGATGAGGTTTTGATGATTATGAGGTTGCTGATGGTCGTCATCATCGGAAAGGTTGGCCCTCCCGACGCCGCGGCGGAGCGTATGCTGCCCGCGGATAGCGAGAGGTCATCCAGTTCTTCTGCCAGCAGCCGCCATTTCATTACAGCAACAGATGGCTGCGAGGATTTTATCATCAAAATATCCTTCTGTTGAATCTTTTTTTTTTTTGCATTATGAAATTGCAAATTGACATCGGCCTGTTATGGATGACATCAACCATGCTGCCACGTTCACATTTGAATTTTGAACAGAAACGAGAAACGAGATGTTGACCACATGAGCATCGATCTCAAGATTAACGCGGATTATGGTTACAGGAGGGTTTTCGCCGCAGTCGCCAGAGATGATTTCGAGTCTGACTGGAAATCACTCAAAGCGTTTACAAACTGAATCCTCGCTTGGCAATTAAATCTGAATGTGCCGAGCACGTGGCAGGACTTTGATTTTGATTGAAATGATGACACGTGCTTACGAGTCAGCGCTGAAATCAGCCGTGTGATTTTCCTACCGCCACGGGCGCCTTGTCATTTCTGCATCGGCACTGATTACAAGGCCCCATTGACTGGCAAGCTCGTGCACTTCTTTCCTCCAATGATGGCGCCGCACGAAGAGGGTGTAATCAATCTTTGATCCAATCAGAGGCCGATGTCCAGGCGACTGACAGAGAGGTCTCTGTGGGACACTTATGAGGCCAGAGTTTAAGGGGCTCCCGGGGGGACCAGAAGCCACGATAAAGAGACTTGCTGGAATGATTATAGAGAGTGCTGGTGAGCATCTGTCTCATTTTGTCTGCCTATCACTGCTGTAGGTCTTTACATGGGCCTTTGTAAAACGATCCGAAGTCAATTTTAACATGAAATTAGCAGTTGTGCTAAAAAAAATAAAAAAAATATACACAAGAATGAATGGACAAAGAGACGATGATTTATTGCTGGTTTACACTTTGTCATGTGGGGGCATGTGTCTTAGATAATGCTTTTGTCACCGTCATCGTTTTAACTGATGCCACCAGAGGAAGGTTTGAAAAATCAACTCCACCATGTGAACAGTAGATGGTGGTAGTAAACATTTTACACGAGGCGAGGACAGGGACGCGAGGCAAACGGCCTTTTATTGTCACCAATAACGGTTATTTAGTCTTATTTAGAAAATTACAAACTTGACTTTCATATTAAAATGAGGTCATGTGAAATAATTATGTTATCACGTTTCACTTTCATGTTGAGCACGTCTGCGTGATGATTTGTTTCAGTTGCTTCGTGCACCTTTGCTCGTCCCTATACGGTAGCATTTTCCAGGGATCAAACACGAGTGTCGTTACTGTCCTGTTGCTCAGAATAACAATCAGGCGCGAGGCGGCAGAGTGTTCCAACAAAATACGGATGGAGCCGCTAAATCCTCCAAGTTAAGCTCATCGTCTCCTCCTTCTCTGAAGCTCTGGTCTTTCATCAGGCAGGGTTTACTGCTGCGTCAGAGACCGGCAGTGCTTTAAGTTTCGAGCTCCCCCCCCCTCACTAAGCCACACATCGAGGCGAGCAGCCATGCATTCTCGTCAGAATGGACGCCGGCACTCGTGAGCTCAGGAGGAAATAGGGTGAGAATTCAGACTGTTTTGACATGCTGGATGTGTGTAAGCATGGGTGGTTTTCTTTTTTTCATTTTTTTTTTTGTAAAACAGACTGACAAAATGCTGGGCGCACAGCGATAGAGAGAGTTTTCAGTTTCTCCAGAGCCGGGGATAAAAGCACCGTCGACGGAAATGAAAGCTGGCAGATCAATAACGGTGGGAACCAAAGCCCTGTCAGAGACAATTCAGTGCGAGTCCCACACTCTTAATGTCATCACAGCCGATTGTGTCACGGCTGATTCTTACATGGTTTCCTTGGAGTCGGGCTTCATGTTAAACATATAAATGCATGTTGCCGGAATCACTTCTACAACATTGATTCTACAACATTCGAGGTGCACAAAGCGCTTTACAATTAAGCCTCACATTCACCCATTCACACACACATTCACCCTCCAGTGGGCGACTGCTGCCATGCAAGGTGCGGCCAGACCCACTGGGAGCAATTTGGGGTTCAGTGTCTTGCCCAAGGACACTTCGACATGCGGACAGTCAGAGCTGGGATTCGAACCACCGACTCTCTCTGATCACAACAACCTATTATTCATCTTGAATCAGTGGACGCCACTCATTTTTCTAAAACACACTTGCCTTGATTGTATTTGGAAGTTAGATGCATTAGATGCATCTAATTAAAAATATCTCATATTAATATGAGATATTTAATAACACATGCAATAAGTACAAGGTGATTGATGGCTTTCAAGATTATTTTCAGCATTCCCTCTTTGTACTCAATCAATGAAAAGGAATGGAATCATACTTATTAATCAACTCTGCCGACCACAGGTAGCACCGAGCTCACTGGTTTTGTTTAGTATGGCAGTGATGACAACATAGGCGGATTTTATATCTTATAAGAAATTCGGCTGTCTTCGGCTTCTGGTATCCCAATATCCCATCAATATCCTTTCAATATCCCATCAAAAACCAACTCCCGACACGATGAATTCACTAAATTAAGGTCAAGACAAAAACAAACGTTAATATAACAACGATGAAAAAAAGGATTACTCTTAAAGTTTTGAGCACATCCTACATCTCCTCCTCATCTAAAATACATGTTTTTCTCATTCGAGGGGCTCCTTTCAGCACCGTCACCCCCCCCCCCCCCCCTTCCACACATACACACACAGGATTGGTGCTTTTCCAATCCGCCTGCAGGTTGTTGTTGTTAACACGACCCAACTGTCCACAGTGGAGTGTCCACCCTTCTCGGCCCACTCCTATGGAAAGTGCCATAGGACAACTTTTGTTGTGATGTGGCACCCTATAAATAAGCCTCACAATGTCTTTGATTGGCTCTAAATATTAAATGATTTGATAAAAGTACAACCATAAACACAAGTTATAATAAAGAGATGCTATTTCCTATTGATACACAAGTAAAGGCCTGAAAGATGCTTCAGAAACTGGAAAAGAAACCTAATATTTGCAGTAAACGCTAATTCACTACGACTGTTTTTTTTTTATACGTTATCGCTATTCAATGCAAGAATTTGAAAACATGTGTCCTACTCTGTGATATTTGAGGCTTTCCTTACAAAAGCATCCTGCCAGTCCTAAATCTGGGTTGAATTACTCCTAATCCAAGCATCCGCGGTGCAACCTGTTCTGCATGTCAGGCTCCTCTGTGTTCTCCGTCTCTCTGTGCCTTCTGTTCTGGAGCAAAAGGCAAAAAAAAAAAAAAGAAAATCCCACAAACACTTCTAAGATGAAAATCCTCTGTTTAATGCTGTTCATTATGTGTTCTGAAGAAAGGCCCAGAAGCATCTGCATGCATGTCTTTGAATTGACAGTGTTGAGGGACGCTAAACTGGCAGGGGAATACTCTCCGCTGCCTCTTTAGTAGGAATCGATCTCTTCAAAGGCGACTGTTGTTTCTTTAATTAAAGCATTGAAGCCGGCTAATTGTGACATTGATTCAGATTGTGTTTTTCACTGTGTAAAGCAATATACCATTTCCCTTCGTGCTATCTATGCTTATAAGGAAAATGAAGGCTCCCTGCCTTGCTTTTTTTCCTAATGCGTTGGCATTAGGAAAAAACACACACAAACACACGGACAGTTTAAACCGTTTAATACTGTAATCTTGAAACTGTTCAAAATGTTTCGGAAGTTTCTCAGTAAGCTATACGAATAACTGACAGTATGAGAGCCTTTAACTCACAGCAAACCCTGTAAGCTCATCCTCAAAGTCGCTTGAGAGTCTGTATCAACAACAGGATTAATATTGGAGCGATACAAACTTCAGGAAGCGGTTTGCGCTCGTTTGCATGGCGCTTCTTCGGAGTCTTGCAATGTGAGCCATAACTGTGCAGGATGCAGAGATCCTCATGACTAACCTGCACATCCGTCTTGCCTGAGGACTAAAGTTAGCTCCAGTGATGCTACATTTCAGCAGGGATTTACCGCCGGATTCATCATGACGCCTCAAATCATTCACCACTTATCCAATATTGAAGATCTGTTCTCAGCTCAATGTAATTCTGTCATTTTTTACCCCTCACGGTGCTGCCTGGGTGCGACGGAGGATTTTCCACCTGCTCAGTGCTCCTCAGCAAAATGAGTTTATTATCTATAATACACAAGGTAATGCATGTTTCACACACGCAAGCTGTGCTGCATGTTTCCTAAACAAACCAGATTCACACAAACACCAACCCAGCATTTTAGATATGGATTTTTTTAAACAATTCTCTGATTTAAAACTGAATTAAATTATCAGTCATGTGAAGTAATTTGGACTGAACCCCTGCAATTTGTTTTTGTTTTGTTACAAAGTCAACGAAGCAAAATCAGACACAAACATTTGATTAATAATAGTCGTTAGAAAATAACTAATTGACCTAAAATGATCAAAAGCGCCACTCCTATTTGTATTTCTATTTAACATATTTAAAAACCCAGGTAGGACTTTTACATATATTGGATAGGAACATCTGGATTTGAAGCAATCAGATCCACTTTTGTATGTACTTACTTTTCATTCCTGTAATTCAAGGGTTAAGTAAGAGACCACCGGGGATTCATCTGAGCCGGCTTAGTTTCAGAGCGATGCACGTGTCGCACCAGAATCCGTTGCTTTCACTGGTGCAAATCTCTCATCGTTGACCTGCTCCCTTAGAGGAGGCGCAGCGAGACGCAGCAGGGTTCGGGTCTCGGGGACAGACATGACGGCGCCATGCAATCTGTTCACGCTGTTAAATCTGATGGGAATTAATCCCTCGTTTTGTTTACGCCACACGTTTCAATTAATCACTTTCAGCGCATGCGGGCTACATGGTTGGAGTTTAGAATAAAGTAAAGGAGTCAAGCCTATTTATTCCAAACAAACATTTTAAGACTTCAGTCAAATGTCCCCTCAGCTGTTCCCTAGTGGACACACACACACACACACACAGACACACACACACAAACGGAATTAGTTGTCCCATTGAGGCATTATAAATCACACTTCCAAGCCAATAAACAGCTCTGTCGGCCATCTCTAAACTCTCCAAAGGCACCGTTCGCCCTGCTGTCATGTTAGTGCAGCGGAGTAATTAGCATGATGCTTCTATAAAGAGGATAAAAAGAGTCACTAACACACATTTTGTCTGGAGTGGGTTGTGTTTGCGAGGATATTGCCATGGCGACACTCACATTTGGAAAATGAGTCCATAATGGTGATGCTCTGCCAGTTAAAAAAAAGCCGAACAAGACAATGTTGCTCCCTGAAAAATGTGCTTTGGCCATAAGAGCCCTGCATAATGCCACGCCGAATCTGAGGCTCAACCGGTGTCAGCTTGGCATTGACCTTTGCAGCGACTGTGCAGGTTTTCAGGCACTTAGATATCGCCATAGTGCCAGTTGTGACGCTTGTGACGACTGATTGAATAAACATTGAGATGTCATCCCAAACAAAGAGGGAGAAAGCTGAAAATCTCTGAGCTGAGAGGAAATCATTCTCACCTAAATCCCAGCGAGACGAGAAAGGATTCAGGGATTACAGCAAGTGCTCACTTAGCTTTAATCAGGAAGCGAAGCTGTGCCGGCTGGTGTCGTCAGTGTTAGACACTAAAGGAGGTGTGGGCTGAAGCAGCGCACGAGCACGCAGCGAATCAGGCTCCTAAAACTTTAACAATGGACACATCCTCCCCAGATAGATCAGTGACAATACTTGCTGTTTGTTTTTCTTCACAAATCTCAAATTCAGATTCCCCTGTTTATCTTTTGTGTTTGAAACAAATGTAGGCAAGAATACTCTCATTTGATCATCTCCACTCTCTGCTCTCCGAGCTCATGCTTTCGTGTCTTCCTGTCGGTTGTTTAAAAGCGTCTGTTATCTTGGTGAGCGGTGAAAGTGTGTGTGATCTCCAAATAGGATTGGTCTCTGCGACAATGAAACGCAGAGTATTTATGCACATGTCTCAGACAGCGCACTTGTTTCCACTTTGTCGCTTTAATCCCTCCCCAGGTATCTGGTTTCGTTATTTTTTTTTAACCACACTTTCCTACGTCGATGCGACTTATGTTGCGCCGCTTCTTTGTTCATCCGGCACAGGCAGCATTGAGGGCAAGACACCAGTGTCTGTGTTGATTCGTTTGGGAGGGGGAGGGGGGGGGGGGGGGCAAAGCTGCTACAGCTACAAAAACATGTAAATGTGGATTATTAAGGCCAGGAGGAACAGGAATAACACTCATAAAACCCAAGGTGGCAATTAATTGATAGAAAGGTTCAGCGATCGCTTTCTGGATTTGGAACAAGTATCTCAAAAACTCTGTGACCCATTCTAGATGCTGGCATCTCGTTCATTTCGAACACCTAAAATAAAACAATGTATCCACTGAAGTTTAAATCCTAACTTGATGAAACAGGAAGTGACAACAACCTATTACAGTAGTCCCTTATTTTCCGCGGGGGTTACGTTCTAAAAAAGTTAACGCAGTTACCAGACACTTGTATGAAATATCTGAGCCAGTCTTTGGTCAAAATAGCAAACAGATGCTGCAGGACAGCGTCCCTCTTTTCTGTCTCAAACAGCTCCGTCAGAAACGCACCGAAAACAGAAGTTTAAGATGCAGCTTTGCTTCACTTCACTGTGACCTCTCAGAAATCCCTCAGGTTTTACCTTTCCCTCATTTACTGTACGTGTTGCTCAACAGCTCCTCGTGGTAAATGGTTCGTGCCGTCGGTTTAAGGACAGCGGTGAATCTGTTCAACCACCAACGGCGCCCTGGCTTATTCCCATTTCCGCTCTCCCCACTAAGAACCTTACCGGCAGAATGGTCGGCGTCAGCACGCTCCAAATCTTTGAGCCTTTTAGCCTCTGCTATAACGCTGACGCAGGGAAACTGAGCAAGTGGACAAACTGTGCCACCTGATAATATGACAAACTTTGCAGCATAAATGTTCTCATAAGTCATGCCGTTTTTTTATAACTTATTTTAACTAATGTTTACGTTAGATGTTTGACTGATTTAGTTATTTTTTTTTAATTAATGAAAAAGTAATTGCAGCATTTAACAAATGAAGTCATGAACAATAATCCATCCATATTCCACCGCTTATCCGTAGGCGAGTCGCGGAGTCTGATTGATGCTTGACACAGTAGTTTATTTATTTTTTTAAATCTTTAATCAATATATGTAAATACTATTCCGGAGTGGATGGCTGTCCGCTCATGCTCTGCACTACATTCTTCTTATACTATTTCCTAAACTTATAATGGACTAGCTTAAAGCAGCTACAGTTGTCCCGCCTTGTTTTTTTCCTCCACGCCAAAATACCAGCAAGGAGAGGACATCAAAGTTGTGAAAGTGTATTCCTCCCACCTGGGTGTGCTGAAGCAGGGTCCTCTTCCTCATAATGCGATGCAGGAGCTAACCTCTTGTTTTACTTCAGCTAATAATCAGAAATTTGCCACATTACTCTTCTCTTTCTTCTTCGGAGTCTTTGATGCTGTGTCAATTATCCCCTTCTTCAAAGTGTTCGAAAATACGGACATGTTAATAACATTTGGTTCATCCATACACTGGGGGGGGGCTGTTGTGAACCTGAAGAAATAGGCGGGGCATTGATGGAGGAGAATGTTGATGCCTGGGCTCCACTTTCAACCTGTCGGGGTGCGTTCCATTCATTTTACCTGAAATACAGCATCCAAGCTTTATCATTCAGCGTAATAAAAATGATCCCATCTCTTTTTTTTAATGTTTTTGTCTGCGCGTCCCTTCTTTAATTTGGACTATCATATTGTAAATTGTGATCAGAGTTGAATCCAAACTCACAACATGCTCTTTCAGTCATACCACACTGCAGCGTGAATTGTTACCATGGCTGTTTCTAAGAATTCATTATCGACACACCAGCAAAGGGGCAAACAATTTACACATCAAAATACATCACGATGCTTTGAAATATGACCCGGGGAGTACTCTGGCCTGGTGCGGGAGGCGTTTCCTTAATTATGAATAGCCGACGACAATTTAAATTGAGACGCCAGATATCTCTGCCTCTCCCATCTCCCTTAAAGGCAACCTTGAATCCTTCCTGCTGGATCTCTCATCACCCGGCCTGCTTTTCAGAGAAGTAAATGATGCAACCGCTTTTTTTACTTGGTGAACATGTGTTTCTTTTGAAGCTGGTATATCTGCCATTAACTGCCATCCAGGAATGCTGTGATTCACGGGATTATAGCCCAAGCCCTGGATTTTTTTTTTTTTTTTTTGCAACTGTCAAGTCTTTAATTCCGATCTACCTCTTCCTGTTACGTCTCTATATTTTCGCTGAAGCGGATTTGATCCCTCACAGACCCATGTGATCTCCGCCGCACCGATTTTTCCTGGATTACGATGGATGGATGAGAAACTAAAGAAGGCAGCCCTTACCTGTGCTCTTTGGCCATAACCCCACTGAGAAAAACATCCCACTGTGTAGATTGACAGCTCACAGGACAGGAACCAAGCAACTGGCTTATCTCTTTTTTCTACCTGGTTTACCCCCCCCACCCGGGCCCCTCTCCCGCCCCCAACTGTTTCTGTCTTCACTGTCACCGCTTTAGTTTGTGCTTCCTCATCTGCAACCTCGCCCTCCTGAGATGCTCACGTTAGAGGATTAAAGATGCTTTAATATGATTCATGAGATACATGTAACTCGTTCCCTGAACAACATCTCACTCCCCAGAGAGTTAAAGGAAGAGAGAAAAAAAAACATTATCCAGTGGAGTTTTTTCTTTCTGTGTTAAATGGCTGGCCTGGCTTGCACTGCTTAACTAGGGCTGCCGTTCATTCCCTGGTGGTGGCGGGGGTTCTATCGTTCCTCTCTACCCACGTGCTTTGCCCAGGCTCTGTTGGCTGTTACCCACTTGGGAGACTGTGCTAGATGATCCGCCGCTGTGTAGCTTGCAGCAAATAAAACACAAACCAAAGAACCTTTCAAAGTTAAACAAATCACCCTTGGGCATTGTGTCCTTCCACATTTGGCTCCAACTCTCAGCGCACAGTAATGTTTGTGGACTGCATAAGCAGCTGGGCAGCACAGAAAGTGTGAAGCAAATATTGGACAATACAGTCTTTTTCATCTGCAAGAAAGTATGTGCCAGCAACAAGAGAGTCAAAGTCATTTGTCATTAATGAGCAATGCAGATAGGAGGAAATCTTTGCACTTTTATTCATGGTTGCTGTCAAACTACAGCATATATATATTTGTCCTTTTCTTTTAGTAATTTTTCTAAATTATTTCCTGTGTTGCTGCATTTACCCTTGAGGTAATAAAGGTGCGTGATTTGGGCATGATCACTCAAAGTGGGTTGAATCTGAATTTTTTTGAAGACTTCATTACAGTAATTGTACTGTGCATTACAATTTGCTTTGAACTTGAATAGTTACATGGACGAGATTCAGGTGACAAACAATCTTTGTTATGCAAGGCATACAAATTATTGGCACACCTTTATGTAACCCAATTTGCATCCCACTAATGTTGTGACAAACTCAATGCACAGTACGCTTGGTCCTAATGGATATTTAATAATAATCATTTTCTACCTAAACGTCTCTAAATGATCAATCATTGTACGAAACTAGTGAACATCAAGAACATCCAAACTCCATGTTTCCAAAAACATGGAATATTGGTGAATTGGTCGCCAAATTCTCTGTAGCTGTGAGTGTGAGCATGCATATAGTTGTTTGAATTTTGCCCTCTCCCATAGCTAGCTGATAGGATCCGGCAGAATGGGTGTCTACTATGGGACTACTGGTCTATTTCTCTGACCTCTTATTTCTACCAGCACATCATCAGCTGTCTAAACCTCGAGGTCTGTAGTGAATAAAGAACATTGTGAATCAAAGTATAGCTGTAGAGATATTAGACGAAGGATCATGGTCATTACCAGGATGGTTTTTAGTTCTGGACATCTGAGACAGAGACAGACACGGGGTTATAGCTTTAGAGCATTTAGTGAAACAGGTAGAACGAGAAAACGACAATCAGAGATTGCAGACCCTCGCCTCCAATCGACTTTTCGACAGTAAACAGGGCTTCCGGATTAGAGGGGCCAAACCTGCTCTAGCTTGCTGCTCCGGAACGTACTACAAGTCTCCTTCTGGACTCTTTTTCCCATCATGCCATTCGTGTCCCTCCCTCTTTTTCTCATCATGCCATTCGTGTCCCTCCCTCTTAAAGTGGCAGTTTACAGCAGAGGCACAATTCCAGATGTAAAAATAATTCTAGAATCTGGATCCAGATCCGGATCAACGCCATTCTCGGGGAGGACCGAGCCACGGACAGAACCTTGCTTGTGTAAAAATTTCAAGTCGATTGGGTTACTAGTTTTTGAGTTATGCGCTCGGACAGACAAACAAGCAAACAAACAAACAAACGCACCCAATTGCAATACCCTCGCCTCCTCTTCGGCGAGGGTAATAATTCTAGAATCTGGATCCAGATCCAGATCAACGCCATTCTCGGGGAGGACCGAGCCAAGGACAGAACCTTGCTTGTGTAAAAATTTCAAGTGGATTGGGTTACTGGTTTTTGAGTTATGCGCTCGGACAGACAAGCAAACAGACAAACGCACTCAATTGCAATACCCTCGCCTCCTCTTCGGCAAACCTGAGCTCTGTAGAGGGTTGATTGATGGCAATTGTAGCCAGGTGTGCCTCGTCTGCCCAGTCTCAGGAGGAGAGAGAATAAAACAGCCACACCTCCTGCTACACACACTGCAGGTAGAGTGGAACAGAAAGGGGAGGGAAAAGAGAGACACAATCAGACGAACCTAACACAAGCCGAGACCACAACAGTCGCGCCATTATCCAAATGTGCCGCTCGTTGGTTTTCACAATTTGCCAGCATGGAGTTGCGGGGAGGCATTCATAAGCGAGCTGTGGTGTCACGTAACATCAAAGCACTTTATAAATTCATGGATCATTAAATGGATTGAAGGTCCCATATTATGAAAAACTCACTTTTCCCATGTTTCTCCGCTATTTTGGTGGTTTCGGATCATTATCAACCCAAAAACAGCAAAATAAACCATCCAGTCAATCCTGCGTAGTTTGTGTACTTCTGTAATCAAGCACAGAAACACTTCTGGAATAAATCCCTCTTACTGTGACGTCACAGTACAAAAACGTGCACAAGAGGTGTGTGCACATGCATGCACATTCAAGCTGCGTGCAATGAATTTTGTTCTATTTTCGGGGCGTTTCTGACAGAGCTGTTTGAGACAGAAGAGGGACGCTGTCCTGCAGCATGTGTTTGCTATTTTGACCAAAGACTGGCTCAGATATTTCATATAAGTGTCTGTGAACTGCGTTAACTTGTGGAAAAAGGGTATAATATGGGACCCTTTTAAAAGCACGGGTAGCATGCCTAGAGGAGTTAGGTCAGCACAGTCAGTGTCTCCCTTGAGCCGGTCCCAGCCCTGGATAAATGTAGGAACGGCATCCGGCGTACAACTTTGCCATAATATAACATGCAATCAACTTTAAATATGAAATTCGTACCGGTTCAGTCAAGGCCCAGGTTAACAAGGACCACCATCAGCATTGTTAACCCATGGGACGCTGCTGGAAATTGGATTACTGTGGGTTGGAGACAGACGAAGAAGAGGAGGAAGACGGGTGCATCAGCTGCAAGAGAAGAGGGAATGAAAGAGTTTAGGACTGAGAGTACAGTGGGGACTTTCAATGTTGGGACGATGACGGGAAACGCTAGAGAGCTGGTGGACATGATGAGGAGGAGGAGGAAGGTTGATGTGTGTCCAGGAGACCAGGTGGAAAGGAAGCAAGGCTAGAAGCTGAGGAGCAGGATTCAAGTTGTTTTATAACGGAGGAGAGGAAAGAGGAATGGAGGAGGGGTTATCTTGAAGGAGGAGTTGGTGCAGAGTGTTCTAGGGGAGAATCCAGTGTCGGATAGACTGATAGACATGTTGAGTATTGTTAGTTGGTACTCTCCACAGATAGGAGGAGGAGAAGTTCTTACGCTCCACAGGTAGGAGGTGAGTTAGAGGAGAAGGAGAAGTTCTTACGCTCCACAGGTAGGAGGTGAGTTAGAGGAGGAGGAGAAGTTATTACGCTCCACAGGTAGGAGGTGAGTTAGAGGAGGAGGAGAAGTTCTTACGCTCCACAGGTAGGAGGTGAGTTAGAGGAGGAGGAGAGGTTCTTACGCTCCACAGGTAGGAGGTGAGTTAGAGGAGGAGGAGAAGTTCTTACGCTCCACAGGTAGGAGGTGAGTTAGAGGAGGAGGAGAAGTTCTTACGCTCCACAGGTAGGAGGTGAGTTAGAGGAGGAGGAGAAGTTCTTACGCTCCACAGATAGGAGGTGAGTTAGAGGAGGAGGAGAAGTTCTTACGCTCCACAGATAGGAGGTGAGTTAGAGGAGGAGGAGAAGTTCTTACGCTCCACAGGTAGGAGGTGAGTTAGAGGAGAAGGAGAAGTTCTTACGCTCCACAGGTAGGAGGTGAGTTAGAGGAGGAGGAGAAGTTCTTACGCTCCACAGATAGGAGGTGAGTTAGAGGAGGAGGAGAAGTTCTTACGCTCCACAGATAGGAGGTGAGTTAGAGGAGGAGGAGAAGTTCTTACGCTCCACAGGTAGGAGGTGAGTTAGAGGAGGAGGAGAAGTTCTTACGCTCCACAGATAGGAGGTGAGTTAGAGGAGGAGGAGAAGTTCTTACGCTCCACAGGTAGGAGGTGAGTTAGAGGAGGAGGAGAGGTTCTTACGCTCCACAGATAGGAGGTGAGTTAGAGGAGGAGGAGAAGTTCTTACGCTCCACAGATAGGAGGTGAGTTAGAGGAGGAGGAGAAGTTCTTACGCTCCACAGGTAGGAGGTGAGTTAGAGGAGAAGGAGAAGTGCTTGCCCTCCACAGGTAGGATGTGAGTTAGAGGAGAAGGAGAAGTTCTTACGCTCCACAGGTAGGAGGTGAGTTAGAGGAGAAGGAGAAGTTCTGGACTGACTTAGATGAAGTGGTTCAGAGCATCTCTAGCAGTGAGAGAGTCGTGATTGGAGCAGACCTCAATGGGTGTGTTGGTGAAGGAAATAGAGGAGATGAAGAAGTGATGGACAAGTTTGGTATTCAGGACAGGAACCTAGAAGGACAGACGGTGGTGGACTTTGTCAAAAGATGGAAATGGCAGTAGTTAACTCGTACTTTCAGAAGAGACTAGAACTGGGTGGAGCGAGGATCGCTGTCCATCCTATGCTGGCTGGCTACACTCTCTCCTACCACGACATTACAGACACCAAGCTCCTTTATACTGATCCGTCTACACAAGATGTCGTCCACCAGTGTGGTTCTGAAGTTTTGACAGTCTAGACTCTGTCTGGAGAGAATCGTCTGTTCACTTCAGGGTCTCGTAATAATGGGGTTGAGTCTGTTTCAACTCTGCTCTGCAATTAATCAAGAACAGTGGTCCAGTAAATTATTGTTAACATTTTCAGAGTAGGCTATTTTATCAGAACTGAATCAGCTCAGTATTTTTTATTTTTTTTTCTTGTGGTGAGTAAAACCTTTTACTTCCTGTGGGAAAGAAATAAGCTCTCCTCGCTCCTGCGTTCTTCCCCCCTTTTTTTCCTCTGTGTGGGAAGTGATTGATCTCTCCATTGGTGATAAGAAGCTCTTCTCCATCATGCACCTGCTGCCACCTCTGTTCCACTTTCCCCTAAGCTATCATAGCAGGCCTGTCTGAGAGGCCCATGATAACGACAGGCCTGGGACACAAAGGTAAATCAATTTCAGCGAGGGAAGTCGGGCACTGTGGATGTGGATCTATTCATTTTCGACAGCTGATGTGGTGAGGTTAGCAATCCGTGTGCCTTCACAAACATTTACACGTCATTAGCTATTTGTCTTGATACCAAAACTCAAAAGATGTCGTATTTCTATCGGGTTGAATTCATACACATGCTGTATTTCTCTTCTGTAGATGAGTATGAGCAGAAGATATAATGTACAGTACTTTATTAATATCCAGTGGGGAAATTATTTTTACGCTCGATATATTAAACACACACACACTGCCTGTAGACAAGCAGGTAATGGAGATGTTCGTGTGAAGGGCAGCCCCATAAGCGGTTTTTTGGTGTGCGGTGCCTTGCTCAAGGGCAGTGCTCGGGATGTGAATGACATCTCTCCAGCTACCAGTTCACACTTTTGGTCCACGCTGGACTTGAACCGGCCACCCTCCAGTCCCCAAGCCAAGTCCTTGTGGATGGTAGAGTGGGTCGTCCAGTGATCAGTTGGTGGTTCGAATCCCAGCTCTGACTGTCCGCATGTCAAAGTGTCCTTGGGAAAGACACTGAATCCCCAAATTGCTCCCAGTGGGCCTGGCAGCGCCTTGCGTGGCAGCAGCCGCCCACTGGAGCGTGACTGAGTGTGTGAATGGGTGAATGTGAGGCTTAATTGTAAAGCGCTTTGGGCTCAGCGGAGGTGCAGAAAGCGCTTTCTAAGTGCAGTCCATTTACCGATTCTTGCAGGGATTTTCATAAATGAAGATATTGGGCCTCAATCACAAACAGTATGCACAAATGTGGTCTTAAATTGAACGTACAAATGCTTGACGCTCACATCTGTGATTCATCAACGTGTTCTTACTCTGCAAAAAAATTCAGAACCTATTTCATACCCTTCCTCTCTAGGCGTTTCATCAGAATCTCTGCATTTTGAGTAATACAGCAAATGAATAGACAAGCAAGCAATCCAACTTTAGTCTGATGACAGTCTTAGCAGGTATATAAAAAAATGCAGCCTCATACTGCAAATAGTTTAGACCTAGACCAAAAACTGCAGAGAAAACACTAAGTTCTTAACAGTTATTGTCTTCCAGATACTCAGATGAACCACAAATATGGCCACCAGGTACAAAGCAACACATTTCCCCCTCTGCCATGTTAAGCCGTTTCTGTCAGGTTAATGCAAGGCACTGTGTACTATAAATACATTTCAGAAACATGGGGGTAAAATGAGGTTTGACATCTTTTCCCTCAACTGTATCCCTGTGTATTTCCTGCTGTTTCTGCGTACACCACTCATGTACATGCGTAGCCCAGGTGCTGTCGGCATGAGGACTACCTCTGACAGCAGCAGGTCACCATGAAGCCCCTAATTCATGAGCAGTGATGTCATCGCTGGGAGACAGATGAGTAATTACACTCTGCCCTGTGCTTGATTACAGTCTTGATTTTACCCAGGAAGGAATAATTACCATTTCCCTTGTGACACCCAGACTTTGTGCTGTATTACATTTCATACTACAACACATTTGGTATTAACCATGCAAAATGAATTAATGAGTTCAGTGTAAAAAAAAAACAATTTCTATACAAATTCTAAATCAAAATTCAAATGCTGGTGTATTTTTTATATTTAGGCTTTGCATGTTTAGTATGTTACTAATTGTAGTGTTAGATTCCAAATGCAGGGTTATGTATGATACAAATATTTTACAGTGTGTTGTAAAATCTGTCAAAATTAACGAAAATTCTTAATCTCATGAATTACAATAAACCTGTTCATCCACATATGAAAAAAATAGTAAAACAAAATTATAAGTCTTTACAGTTAAGCAAATGTTCATTGTCTGGTATTTTCCACTAATCTCAATTGTTATTTAGAAAAATATGTGTCTCTGCAATCCTGCAAAGTCAATTTGATGTCATACACCTGAAAGCAAGATAGAAAGAAAATCAATATTTGATTAAAAAATGTATATTTCTTATCTGTTTTGTTACTATCACAACAGAATCTTGTTATCTTCAAAAGCACGACCTTGACAAGGTCATACGGGATTTACTGACGGCTGCCAAAGGCTGGACTCTTCCAGAAGCAACAGTTTTGAGGCCACGGGTGTGCTCGTAAAATTTGAGAGAACTGAAGGCAACATATCTGGACCATAAACACCTTACCTGAAAATCTGTCAAGAAACACAATTTGGGTTTGCATCAGAGATGAAGAAAGACAAAAGAAAGACAATTCATCCCTGAATGAATTAAACTTCTGCACATCCATGAGCCAGAACGCCTGATTGGCTTCAGGTACGGCCATTTAAAAAAGACAAGAAATGGGGCGAAACATTCATTATTCAGAAATGTTTTCTTTCTGAGGAAACCAAAGCTCTAAATGTAGGCGGAACATTAGTTAATAAAGGCCTTTAAAGTATGGTTTCACAGTTTTTGTGTGGTTGGAAGAAATAGTTTGAAATAATTTCCTCCATTTCAGCAGCCTGGTTTTCTAGAAACCATACAATAACTTATATTAAGTATAATATAGTACCCGACTTGTGTTTATGGAATTTTGTGCAGGCGGAACAACGCTGACAATCTCCTGACTTCTGCTCAACCCTGAGGATATCCTAACTGTGCAAATGATTATTGTGTGGGTTGTCATGCAATTTTCACTCCTCCATCCTCCAGTATGAATAAAACTAAATGGTTTGTGGCCAACCTGCGATGAACCATGGCGACTTGTCTAGGGTGGACCCTGCTTCTCGTCTGTAGACTGCTGGAATAGGCTCCAGCACGACCCGCAACCTGGTAACGGACAAAGCGGTTTGGAAAATAAATGAATGGTTTACGGCCAAGCACCTGCAGAGCGACGGCCCCATCTGAGCTTCCTGTTTGATTCTTCTTCACAAATAAGATCAGCTCAGAAGTTAATGTAAGCGGCAAACATAGTAAATAAATTCCATGAAACGTCACATTTTATTATTCTAATGCTTCGTTTAGGTCAATAAAGGAGCTTTTTGCCTCTCTGGGGCAGAAAGACATTCTCATGACTATTCATTTTTGTTTTTGTTTTGCTCTTAAATGCATTGTCGATTTTTCATTTGACACTGTGATCGTGAGCAAAAGCATCACATTTTAAGGACAAACAATAATGAATGAGCAGCTGATGATCCTCTGCAAGCCAATCACAAAGAGCTTCTCCCATATTCAAACCCAACAGTTTCATTTAATTTTCCACTGCAACACGTTTGCCTCCAAACAATTCCAGATGCGTTTCAGTTTAGGGGACGATTATGCTCGACCTTCATTTGTGGACCATCTCTGACATGCTTTTTTTTTATTACGAGAGCCCCTCCCATCCCTTATTCCTTTACCACAACAATGTAACTCATGTGACGCCAGGTCTGTGCTGCCATATCGGTATTTCTCACCTCCTAAAAATTAAGAATGCAATTACAGAGTCACAAAAGAGGATTCGACGGCTCGCTTTGCACTGCACAGCTCTATGATTAAGCTGTCGGAGGCATTATGTGTTAAGAAATAATCACTGAGTCACATTTTATGAATTTTAAGTGACCAGATGAAAGGTGAGGTTTGGGGAGTGTTAACACTGAGGGGAGGAGGGGTAGTGGGGAAAATCTGCTCTTCTCATATGGCATAGAGGAAACGGCAGAGGGATTTCAAACATTTAGCAATTTCAGGTGGACGCCTGTTTGCAGAAGATACCGGCTAGTTCACGACTGGGTCGGACCATCGCTGTGGGGCTGGTAGTCATCTTAAAAGAGTCTTGTGATGCCATTTCCATCCGTGATGAGTACTGAGGACAAAATTATGAGCCGGCTACTTTTGTGATTTGTGACTCAGTCTTCCAACAATTACCACAGCTATCTTGCTTCCTGAGATATGTTTCAAACTGGCACAAAATAAAAAGAAAAAAAAGGTAATCTGTTTTTTTAGAAGAAATAATGCATTTTTATCTCATTCTACTGGAATATTTTTTTATAGTTTTTATTATAGGCTGTCATCAATATAGCAACGTAGCAATTGCTGAGACTGGATTTGCGAACACTAAACATAAACTCGCAAAACTTTTGTTCAAAGATATGGCAGAACGCTTCCACAACTCGTTACACTCAACAGCTGCTAAAACTGAACTTGTTCTTCTCCTCGAAGGCCCCGGATGGTCCTCTAGCTTTACCTGCCAATTGTCTCATCTACGGCCACACTTCCACCTTGCTGGTCACAGGTGTCACTGAAGCCCATCCCAGCTGACTATGGGCAAGAGGATGGGTTTAACCCCGGACGCAATGCAGAGCTAGAAGTGGCGGAGATGAAGATGCTGAGGTTCTCCTTGGGAGTGACCAGCTTGGATAGGATTAGAAATGAGACAATAAGAGGGACAGTGAAGGTTGGACGTTTTGGAGATAAGGTCAGAGAGGACAGACTTTGATGATTTCGACATGTCCTGAGGAGAGATAGATATCTAGAAGGATTGAACTGCCAAGGAACAGGGCTAGAGGACGACCCAGGAGAAGATACATGGACGTAGTGAGGGAGGACATGAGAGTGGCTGGTGTTGGGGAGGACGATGCAAAGGACAGGGTGAAGAGGAGAAGGCTGATTTGCTGTGGCGACCCCTCAGGGGACAAGAAGAAAGAGAAAAAGAAGAAGCAGCCCTATAAAGGGTTAAAATGAGATGATTTTGGACAATAAATATCAAATGCCACCGTTTATTGATAATGCAGGGAGCATAGAGGCAACTATGTGGGAGTGGTTGTGGGAACGCTGATAGCCGTCTGACGAGTGCTCTTCCCATGTGGAACAGTTGATGCCCGAGAACCATTGTGAGTCGTTCCGTGGAAACGGAAGCGAAAACATTCACCAACTTGTTTTAAAAGTTTTTTCCACATTCTTTTTTTTTTTTAAATATACCCTCCGTATTTATTTCTAGACCAAAAGCAACTTATATTGAGATGTTTTGACAGATTCAAAAAAAAAAAACCTTTCTGTATAGACAAACTTTTATTTTAGCTCCTGTTTTTGCATTGTATTAGTAATAGACACCTGAATATACAGTCCGGCCAACACAGGGCGATGATCTACACCGCACTCTGAAGAATCATTCTGGATCGCCTCAGGTGGTTGAGTGGGTCGTCCTATGATCGAGAGGTTGGGGGTTCGATTCCCAGCTCCGGCACATGTGTACACTGTCGTTGTGTCCTTGGGCAAGACACTTCACCCACACTGCCTGTGTGAATGTAGTGAGCGAGTGAATGTCGGTGGTGGTCTAGCGGGCCGATGATGCAAATTGGCAGCCTCCCTCATGTCAGTCTGCCCCATGGCAGCTGTGGCAACCACAGTAGCTTCACCAGTGAATGAATAATGCACAATGTAAAGTGTCCAGAAAAGCGCTATATAAAACCAACGCATTATTATTTTCCTTGGTTCATACATTTCAGAAAGTTGGAAGATGTCCATAACTTGTGTCAATCTATGCGCTCCTTTCCTTTAGCATATACAGTTGGAAGAAGAAAAAAATGTAAGCGAGCAAAAATAAGTTTTGTTATAATGAAATCCAAATTACCTGAGAACAAGATTGTTTTTTTTGTACCTTTATGATTAGCACAGCGCTTCAGTTTTATAACACCATTATGTGTCGCTTGCAAACACTTCTGGCTGTCTGCCTACAAATACAAATGCCTCTTATAACCTTTGCAAGTTTAACGTCTACCTTGGCTTGCTTTCATTGCCAGCAGCCATTTTAGTATGCAACAGGAAAAAAAAAGAGGAGCCAAGTCTGACTAATTTGTTACTCTGCTTAGATTTACATTCCATGGCCCTGGGAACAGCCGCCTGCCGGCGCCGGCCCATTTGTTCAGCGTTTAATAAATTGCGTAGCGGGTTCAGAGAGGTGATGTGATTGATCACTCGACACGGTGCTCTCGAGCAGCAATGTTTGTCTGAGGACGCATGGAGAATTAGCAATAGCCGGTGTATTTGGGAATTTGACTTTCACAGATGGCATAACTAGGGCGATGAAAGCGGGTTTTTATCAAACGCGATAAGCCTTCGCTTTTGTTTCAGTTTCAGAAAAACAAGGGAAGGCAAAACGCCAAAAGAAGAAGCAGCACTTCATCACGTCATCAAATAAAATGTGTTTTCGTTCGCACACATTTTCTCGCGCGTTCGTGCTCACATCCCTACTGCCTTCGTCTCCTCGCGAGGATCACATTTAGGCCTTTGTTCTTGTTTTAATGAACATTTACAACTCAGTTTGGTAGTAATACCAAATGAATTTCACCTTAGTCATTCAAATGAAGGGCTCAGTAATCAGGGTAATTGCAAATAATCACCCTGGCCTCTGGTTGGCAGTCTGTCCCCCGGTCACATCCTCTGTTCTCGCTGCTGATGCCATTAGGGGCTCTGAGGCACCCCCCACTGCTCAGCGTGATTAAAGCAGCCTTTGACTCTCAATCTGCCACCCAGGGAGTCCGAGCCTGTCTCCACCATGAATATTAAGACATTTTAAAGGGATTTGTAGGATCTGTGGCAAAATATCAACATGGTGTTAAAGGGGAGGGGGGGTTGGAGTAGCAACCTTTTATTGTCTAGCATAACCCCGGAGCCTTGTAAAGTAAACTAGCCCTTATGTACACCGATCATGAAGTTCCAACTGTGTCCATTTAAATAAAGTTTAAAGGTGACAAATACAGAACTCATTATGTATGCTCTTAGAGCTTTATCATTTGGCTTGATCGTGTTTGCAATGACAAAAGCTGAATGTCAACTCTTTAATTTATCCATTACTTCGCAGACCCTTTTAGCCGCATCGCCTTAAATCTTCAGCCCTTATTCGGCTTTTCAAGCCACACACACGTTATAGTCATTTATTTCTGCTATTGAATTCATCGCCATACCCTCTCAATCAGAGCAGGCAGCATTTTTCACATTAGTTGAAGTAGGATCTTTCCAAATAGCTAAGAAGTCAAAGTAAACTGCTAATACACTAATACACGACTTTGCTTTGTCCAGATATCTAACGGATATGCTTATATTCCAAGGCGGGACAGCAGCATCAAATCAGAGTGTCACGACCTAAACAATGATTTGCAATTGATTTGTTGGTGACGTTGAACATTTATCAGTCAGCGGCTGCAGATGATACTTGGCCTGCGTCTCGATGCTGGGAAACCCTCATTTCTTAATTGATGTTCTCCTGCAGGCAGGAATTATTGATGGTGAGGCTCAGCCAGATTGGCAGCCGCATGAATCGTTATTAGCCAGGTGGTTGGACACTCCGGTGTGCTTGCAAGGAAGTTCAATAGGTACGGCGTTATGCCGTTGCCCCCCCGAGGGACAGCGGTCACAGCTCAGACAAGAGATAATTAACCATCTGAGAATGGCAGCCCACGGGCCGGTTGGCCAGATGAGGAGGTGAGACGGATAAAACTGCAGGACGGCACAGAGAGGAAAGCAAACCCGCCGGTGTACTAAATGCGTGCAGGCAGTCGGTGGACGCCAGCCTCGAATAGCGAAGGCACAACTATATTACTACGTTTGTTCTCATAGGAAACACATATTTGACACTATATTGGTCCATAATCTGTTTTGACAGCCATAATTGTTGCACAGTGTGTGTGTATATATATATATATATATATATATATATATATTTATTTCATGTTAGATACGGCCTTCAGCATTTCAAACTCACTGACAGTCGTTATATTGACCATGATACCTTTGCCCGAAACATAGAGCCTATTTTGGCGGCTTGAACACTTCCCCAAAATGTCCATCACAGCCGGACAATAATTTGAATTTGCAGAAGCGTGATCTCCGACTGCAAAGAGCGTCCTCTCTGAAGCCGTGTTGTGGTTAAAGCGCCGAGTGCAGCCTGCGTGTGGAAGATGAAAGAGTGCCCTAGCGTAGCTTAGCTCAGGTCCACATCCTGCACCCACCCATCGATTTCCACGCACACTCGGGATGTAGCTCAAGGACTTTCTACCGGAGATTGTCAAAACCTTGCTAATCCCAACTTTACATAGCGGCTCCTTTTTTTAATCGCATTTGCCAGGGAAGTGAGATGACGATCATCAGACTCATCGCAGGAGCCGCCGCATTCTCCCGGGCTTCTGCCGATTTCAGCCTCTTCAAAACAAGCCTTGGCTTTGACAGTGTAATCCAAAGAGCTCCTGATCACATATGCCCGCGGTGGAAGGTAAACTCAGGTGGAGCAATGTGATGGAATAGACACATGTTGTGGACACGTGCTTAAACGCCGTGTTCATTTGGTGCTCAACACCGGATATCGACTTCCTGTTGTCCTACACTTCCGACTGTGTTGTTGCCATGGCTGCGCTGAACGTAAAGCGTCACAGTGACACTAATGCACTGGCATTCCCCGCCACCTCTCAGAGTGCATCCAAATTTATTTCGTTTGCCAGCGATTCATATTCATTCGCCGCTCTGTTGGGTTTAAAAGCTTCCTCGATGATAACAGGAAGGCTGTCATCCTTTTTCTTGCCTCTTGTGCCGCTGGCTTTAAAACAGTTCATCAAGAAATGCAAATGTGTGTATATTGTTCCGATACTCAGCCATTCAAGGTGAAAGGATTTATTCAAGCGGGCTCCCAGAGGGCAATGTGTTGCTCTCTTTTACATGGATGGCTTATTGTCTGAACTGGCTGTACCATAAATCATTACTAAATATTGAAGCATCAATCAACACATATACTAAATACTAATTATTGATTTTGTCCCTCGGAGGGCAATTTGGTTTACAGCAGTTACACTTTCTAACTAACTAGTCTGCTGCGTGCGCATGCGCCCAGGCAATGTGGGTGAAGTGTCTTGTCTAAGGACACGACAGTGTACACATGTGCCCGAGCCGGGAATTGAACCGCCAACCTCTCGATCATAGGACATTTCTCGATCAGAAACATTTTAACCAGTCAACGTCTTAGTCGAGGGAGGTTTGCTTTTGTTTGTTTGTTTGTTAGCACCAATAATGTTGTTGCAGTTTGAGGACCAGATGCATAAACGAAAAGAATGCATGAATAAACGTCAATCTCTACTGCTCTACTTCCGGCCTGTCCCCTGAGGGGCCGCCACAGCAGATCAATGTTCTCCTCTTCACCCTGTCCTTTGCATCGTCCTCCCCAACACCAGCCACTCTCATGTCCTCCCTCACTACGTCCATGTATCTTCTCCTGGGTTGTCCTCTAGTCCTGTTCCCTGGCAGTTCCATCCTCAGCATCCTTCTACCGATATAGTCCCTGTCTCTCCTCTGGACATGTCCAAACCATCAAAGTCTGGTCTCTCTGACCTTGTCTCCAAAACGTCTAACCTTCACTGTCCCTCTTATTGTCTCATTTCTAATCCTGTCCAACCTGGTCACTCCCAAGGAGAACCTCAGCATCTTCATCTCCTCCACTTCTAGCTCCGCCTCCTGTCTTTTTCTCAGAGACACTGTCTCTAAGCCGTCCATCATGGCTGTCCTCACCACTGTCTCCAAGCCGTCCATCATGGCTGTCTTCACCACTGTCTCCAAGCCGTCCATCATGGCTGTCCTCACCACTGTCTCTAAGCCGTCCATCATGTCTGTCCTCACCACTGTCTCTAAGCCGTCCATCATGTCTGTCCTCACCACTGTCTCTAAGCCGTCCATCATGTCTGTCCTCACCACTGTCTCTAAGCCGTCCATCATGGCTGTCCTCACCACTGTCTCCAAGCCGTCCATCATGGCTGTCCTCACCACTGTCTCTAAGCCGTCCATCATGGCTGTCCTCACCACTGTCTCTAAGCCGTCCATCATGGCTGTCCTCACCACTGTCTTGTAGACCTGTCCCTTCGTCCTATCACAGAGCACACCTGATACTTTCCTCCCCCCCTTCCAGCCTGCCTGCACACGATTCTTCCCCTCCTTTCCACATTCTCTCCATCATTCTGCAGTGTTGACCCGATGTACCTGAAGTCCTCGACCTTCTTTAACTCTATTCCTTGTAACCTCACTGTCCCCCCTGGGACCTTTTCATTCACACACATGTACTCTGTTTTACTGCTGCTCACCTTCATAAATGAATGAACTTCAATCTCTATGATGCCTAAAATATTTTATGCATAAAAATAAGAGGTTTGGTGTTTACCTTTTTTCAAACCTGGACAAAGCTGAGTTCCGTGATTTCCTGCTGGCTAGCCAATGCTCACGGCAACAGCATTTCAAGCTGGAGTGAGCAACACCTGCTACTTGGTCCTCTCCAGCTGAAGCCAGTGGGACGTGATTGATCACACCATGACGGCCCCTCCACCAAGATATCAAATTTAATCATGAAAGCGATAAATAACATTTTCTAGGATTGCATAGTTCATCTGCTGTTCAAGATCTACAACTGGTAAATTATTTCCCCAAAGGGAGCAGCCCATCTCTGGAAGTGGGGGTGATAGATTAACAACACGAGACTGAAATGTTTAAAGCGCTCCCGTTATTAATGCTCTGCATCTTCACGCGGGATTAGAATAATTCTATTTTAGGTCCCCTTTTTGAAGCGAGTAAACAGGAACTGCGTGGTTAATGGTGTTTTGCTCAACTTTTTGAGAACCAGTGGACATATTTGCTCATAGATAATAAGACTGTCACCCTGAGAAGATGCATTTACTCGCTGCAAACAAATGGACGGCTGATTTATACAAACAATTTTCTTTTCAGTTTACCATCTGGGGTTTAGAAATTATGATGCAGTGCATGCGCACACACACACACACACACACACACACTTCTGTATTACTATTAAGGAAAGCTAATTGAGTTCTTTAGCAAACTTTTCTCTGATCTGCTCTCGGATACTTTTATGCTTCAGCCTCTTTTGGCCCTTTTCTGTCTCTTTCTGTGCTCTCGTTCTCTTCAAGGATGACAGTGGCGTGCATATAAGGCAGATCGTTCCTGGCACTCTGAGGGTTGCGAACAGCAATCGAGGACGAGTGAATTTACTTTTGATGCTTCGGAGCGTCAAGACATATCAGTGAGAATTACCCGTGAAGGGAGGATGGGAGAAAGGAGGAGGGGGGGATCAAATAATTTCCCAGCCAGGCTGGCAGACATTATGTCCATTTGTCAACCTTGCGCTGCTCCGAATAAAAGGCCTGTATGAATGGAGTCTATTATGGAAGGAGCGAACCGCTAAGCTGCTTGCCACTGTTGATTTCTTGCAGCGGTCGATAAATTGAGCAAGGCCTAAGCAGGCCGTGCATGTTCCGTTAAACAGCGAGTGGCGCCTGTTCACCGACGCTCGAGCAGTTTCTCGTGATTGCTATTCTCTGTATTGATTTGCCGTATTCATGTGCTCTCCATGCAGAAAATGCAGAGGAGACAGAAGCGGTCTTTTTGGGGAGCATAGCGGTCCTGATAATACCGCTGGTGACACAGTCCTGCACATTAAACCAACGTTAGCGGAGAGGGCTGTAGCGAACATCCAACACCTGTTATGCAGAAATGCATAGATCTGCAGCGAGCTGCAAAGGCCTGATATCGACATCTGTTACATTTAAACACCTAAGAATAGCCAATCATTGCCCATGAAGTAAATGCTGCTCCATCATCTGGGAGTTTACATGCAGCAACAGTAAATGTCCATCTGTACAGCTACGCCAAATTTTATTTGTTCTCCAGCTCATCTCCTATATGATTTCAATTTGTTTAATTTTTCTAGCGTCAGACCAAAACAGAAAGTTACTTCAATGCACTTTACAGGCGCAGCAGGGAACGCTTAGAACCCAACTATTCCTACGAGAGCGAGCACTTTTGACAGCGGAGGCAAGGGAAAAACTTCCCTTTAACAGGCAGAAACCTTGAGCAGAACCTAAGACTAAGAGAGAGGGAGAGAGAGCACAGGAGCAGGCAAGCAATATGTTTACACTACATTTAGGACATAAGAATTTAGAACCTTTTGACTAATTCTGTCTATATTAGAAGGAAAAATCAAACGTGAGCCCGATGGTATTTGACCCACAGACCGACACCTCCTCTATAACAAGACAACTCTTTAAATGCAGTACCATTAGTGTGTACTCCTCCAATCTATTTCTGTGTATTGAATAAATCTACTCTGGCCTGGTTTAGTCAAACCGCGGTGCTTTATTACGACTAGAGGGTGAAGTCCTCATTACGGCTGCTGCTCTTATATCACAGCGATAGAACTGTGCCACAAGCAGCGCCACATTTCTCGTGCCATCATGAGTCCTTTTTCCTAATTACCAATGTGTGACCCTCCCTCCGTCATTTTTCCTCCCGCTGGACTGCGCGCGTCTTCCTCATTACTCGGCCTCAATTACGTGAAGAGTTTTGTCCGGCACTGCTTAATTACTTCACCCAGGAAGAAGACGAGTTAATTCTGTGATTAACCCTCTGACACCCAAGCAGACAAGAATATCATGAGTTGATTTTCATTTTATTTAGCCCCCCCCCCCCCTTTCAGAGATCTGCTCTCTGACACAACAACAACACTTGTTTGTGGCGGGTTGGTGGCTGTCAGAGTTTTTTTTTTTTTTTGCCGTCAAATTTAAAAGCAGAAACTCGCTCTATTGTTTATTCATCCGTCATTTGAGTCTGCTGGATTCAATGAGAAAAAGCAATTCATGAAATCTGCATGTTTTTCTGCAGCATCAGAATGAATTTTCCCCAGGCTCTTGGTGTCGTTGTCATGTTCAGATGATTGCAGGAAACAAAATGCAGGTATGGTTTAATTAGTGCTCAGAGTCGCTGCTGGGTTCCTCCTCGTTTCCCTCGCTCTCCTCTGCACTATCTCTTCTGATTACAGGTATTGCAGTAGATTTGCAGCTGATAATCAGCCTCAGATTCCTGCTAGATTTCTCATTACACCGCAGGGGATGTCACTTGGGTTCTGAATATGCATTAATAGGGTTTAATCTGCAACTGTTTGTGAGTGGGCGCATGTGCGGCGTGTGGGTGCGCGTCCACCTCGCACTCATGGCACGCGTCGGGTACAATCTCGTAAGGATTCCCGGGAGGATTCACACTCGTTTAACAACTACCCTTCATACTTCATTATTTCACATTGGTGTAGAGTGATTACGTTCGACCCTTAGAGCACGAAGTTTGACAGTCTCAGCAATTAAAAAAAACACATTAAAGAGACAATCTAACGTCTGTAATTTAACTCCACTGCCACTCTACATCGTCTAAAACAAATTATGAAGCTAAGCTATGGAGGCAAATATGGGCCCAAAACACATGTGAATCTTTCAGGTGACTGGATGCTGATTTCTGACATTGAATTACTCCTGAACACTTCAAGGTGAAACGTAAATACCATTAATCTAAAAAAGATATCACATTTTCCAGTATTTGACATCAATTTCAACGTCAATCTGGAAATCTAAATGAAAAAACTGTTGTGGCTCACCTGTTGGTCAGACGGTAAAACCCAAAACTCCAACATCAATTACCAACAAACTTGAAGTTTACACTAGCAAGTATTCTCACCTGTAACTATTTGGAGTATAACCATGTTGAAGGTGATCTTTTTCAAACAGGATTACTTACCATAAGGAATATATTCCTATGTTGCACTAACTACCACCTCCTTGGCTACATTTTTCACTTGAGGAGACTTGGAAAGAGTCCATCTCACTTTCAACTGTTTTGGCCTTCTTGAGAATGTTGTCAGTGTATTGAAAGCATGCTGCATTCTGACAGTAGCTGTATGAACACACACACGCATGCACTCAAACTGACCATTATTGCCTCTGAATCTTGAAGATCATGGATGGGTAATTTTTGTGCCTGTCGATCACGTGTGCTCAACTCTAAACGCCAAATCTAAAAAACAAAACAGGCAACGCAGCATCAGCTCCGATTATTACGTGAAAGTGTAATGAATTCCAAAAAGATGCAAAACAAAAATTCAGATCACAAACTCGTTTTTTTCATTTTCAACGAGATATAATTAACTCTTTGAGTGCCATTGACGTTTAGAGACATTTTTGAAACCCAAACTTTCACTGCCAACCCTGACATTAAAATCTGCCTCTCTTCGACGGCCAATAACTCCAGAATGAAAAATGGTAGGAACACACTTTCTTTATCTAATGAAAGAGGAGACTTTAATCTTTCATGTTTGCATAGTTGTAGTCAAGAATATTCTGTAGGGCTCGGAAAATCTTGAAAAATACTCAAAAACTGGGACACTTAGCATATAGCTGAGCTGAAAATGGCTGGCACTCAATGAGTTAATTGCGATTAATTTCAGTGCAATAAGGGGATTCATGCTCATAATTCAATTTGAACTGCTCCTCGTCATCATTCGCCTCCATGAAAAAAGAAAAAAAGATCCGCAGGAAGCGGTTTGGTCAAATCAGCCAATGATGAATATAATCCAGATATAAACGCATTAACAAATGAGAAAATGCGGCATTAACTTTTTGTTCCTGATTAAACTGAGGCGTCACACTGTGCTTTGCAGAGGCAACGTGTAATCAACTCCCTGTTATCTGCACCTGGATCCTGAATAAACACAAAATCTAATGCCCCACTCAATCACTTGAAAGTTATCCCACTGAGTGGCACTTCCATCATCATCATCAGTGATACAACTGGCTGATTCTGGAACCCAAGAGGCAAAAAAAAAACAAAAAAAAAAACACAGTCCCCCAGAAGAAAGCCTGATCAGTTTCCTTTTGGGCTAAGCGTGGCTATTTGTAAGGCGCTGCTTGCTGAATCCTAATCTCAGCTCAGCTCAATTGGATTCATTGTCTCCGGGGCGGCGAGCACGGTTTTGTCAGCTGATTGATTCACGTCATGTGAGAGCAATATGCTCAAAAGGATCTATCGTCATTTATTGATGCTGCTTTTGGTATCGAGGCCGCCCCTCCATTGGTGATTACTGTATCGAACGATCTTTCATTAGTGGCTTTTGTATTGAAGACAAATGGAAGAACAAAAGGCAAGCGGAGCGCAGCGAGATGAAAATTAGGAAACACTTCACGAGTAAACATTTTAATGAGGCCGTTAAATATAAAACGAACGATAACATTTCCAAACAAATTAGTCTAAAGGTCAGTTTCGCTTGGGATGCTCTCCTGTTAGACCTCATTGTGTTGACTGGAGCTGTACAGCAAATCACGCACACAACATGATTGTATATACGCAATAGTAATGCAGATTGTGTAGCCTCTGAGAGGAAGTTTTGCCACAACTGTCACCGCCCTATTTACTAGATACCATAGACAGACAGACAGACAGACAGTGCAGTTACGATTACTATTACATTTAAAGGTCCCCTATTATGGACACTCACTTTTCCCACGTTTCAACACTATTTTGGTGCGTTTGGGTCATTATGGACCCAAAAACAGCAAAATTTTGTGTACTTCTGTAATCAAGTACAGAAACGCTTCTGGAAGAAATCCCTCTTACTGTGACGTCACAGTACGAAAACGTGCACAAGATGTGTGTGAACATGCATGCACATGCGCGCGTGCACGCAATGAATGTAGTTTCGGTTTTGTTTTCGGAGGCTTTTCTGACGGAGCTGTTTCAGACAGAAATGACGGACGCTGTCCTGCAGCATCTGTTTGCTGTTTTGACCAAAGATTGTCACAGATATTTCCTGTTAGTGTCTGAGAACTGCGTTAACTTGTGGCCTTTCTGTGAGGAGTTTGCATGTTCTCCCCGTGTCTGCGTGGGTTTCCTCCGGGTTCTCCGGCTTCCTCCCACCAAAAACATGCAGGTTAGGTGAATTGGTGTCACTAAATTGCCCGTAGGTGTGAGTGTGTGTGTGGCTGATTGTCAGTCTCTCTGTTGCCCTGCGATGGACTGGCGGCTTGTCCAGGGTGTACCCCGCCTCTCGCCCATTGACTGCTGGGATTGGCTCCAGCTTGGCCCGCAACCCGATAACGGACAATAAATGAACGTCGGGGAACTGTGTATAGGGTATAATATGGGACCTTTAAGCTACATTTACAGAGTGCGACGAATCTGTAGGTGTTTTAATTGTATTATCATTGTGTTACATCCCGGGAGTAACATTCAATATAAAAAAGACTCGAAAAAACCCCCCAATGAAACAAGCAATATCTCAAATCCACCTCAGCCACAACAATAACACCTGCGGAAACATCAGAATTAATGAGCCTACCGCTACCAAAGAAAGATGAGCAGAGCTGCATTCATTTGATTAACAATTAATGCATAATGCAAACATTAGCGAGCAAAAGGCAAGACGAGACAAAGTGATGCCACTATACGGAATAAATTTACTCCGGTCATGCATGTTCACACAAATAAATAGACTATTGGAGATGTGAAGCGACATTAGCAGGCATGTCACGACAACATGCAACCAGTGAGGGACATAGTCGGAAGAGAGAAACAAATCAAGGTGCATCAACCTATTTGTGACATGCTGATTAGTGTTTACCTTCACCCGAAACTCACATTCATTTACTTTTGGCCATTAGGACCTTGTTGGAATGAAGATTTAAGTTGCAGATGCACAGGGGTTGGAATGGATGAGAAAACAGAATTGCGATTTTAAATTAATTGAATACAGACCCTTTGGGCAGCCTTTGGAATTTACCATGTATGTTAGCTCATATTTACATGTTGTGTATTTATGTTTGTAGCGTATCTTATGTTAGCTGTGTGTATCACGTAAGTAGTTTATTTGCATGCTGCAGGGTTTTATGCGAGTAGGGTATTTATATGTTGTGTATTTATATATTGTATGTGTGTATTTATGTTAAGTACCTGTCAGTCTATCTATCTATCATAAATTTAAGACAACAAAGTAATGCAAGGTTATATTGTCCATTTTGCTAATTTATAATTAGCTCTGCAACCAAACCATAAACGTAATGAAAAAGCGAGTGCACGTGCTGCAGAAATTGTATGTGAAGAGTTAGCAATAGCTAAACATAAAATCACAAAGGCCAGCATTCCTCATTTGTTAGAACTCGAATAGGCTACAAGCAGCGGGACACATGAGGTACTGGGACCATGCTGTGTGTTCAGTAGTACTGAGGACATGTCCTGCGTGTCTCAGATGCATCAGGGTAACTTAAAAGTTTTAAAAGAAACAAGCATTTGACACCCTGGAAATGAAGCTCTGCTAAAAACAATGACTTTTAGCTCATATAAACATCCGAAACGCTGCTGATTCCTTCTTAACTCATTCCCTTCCATGCTCAACCATGAGTTTAAGTCCCATCTTCCAATGGACTCCACGTCTTCGAGCGGTTTGGATCCCCGGTGAGAACATCTTGCAGATCCGTCCCCTCTTCCTTTGTAAACACACAGACTGCTTCTGACTCCGGCTGCTGTTTCTCGTTCCGTCCATTACACGGGCAGATCTGGCCGGAGACCTTTGCTTTGCTGGGAGCCAAACCGTGATGTGATGCCGGCTGACAAATCATGACGTCTCTCCCCTCTGCTCGCTCCAGGCACTCTGCTGGAGTCTGGTGCTGCCTACGGTTACCCGAATATCACCTCGGTGTTTTCTGAGGGGGGGGGGGGGGCAGCATGTGAAACATACAAACATGCTCGGCTGCTGGGCTCGTGTTAAGAGAACTCCACCTCTGCAGCTTCGGGCAACAAAGAGCTGTGCTTGATATTTGATAGTGAGAATGAAATCTTGTTTCATGTGCTCAAAGGAAGTTGTGTTCGCTCTCGAAGGAAGAAATAGCTTTCATTGTCGCCTGGATCCTTTGTTGGTCAACAATATCTGTTCAAATAAATGAATAAATGTACAGTGGAACCCCGTTTCACGAATCGAATCTGCTCTTTGACTCCGTTTGTGACCTGAAATGTTCGTCAACCGAAACACTTTATCCTATTTAAATTTTCTGCTGGGCAGCACGGTGGCGCAGAGGTAAGCGCTGTTCGAGTCACGGGTTTGAATACGAATTGGGGCCTTTCTGTGAGGAGTTTAGCATGTTCTCCCCCGTGTCTGCGTGGGTTCTTCCCGGGTTCTCGGGCTTCCTCCCACCTGAATGGCATGAGAGAAGGAAGAATGTGGTCAATGGCACAGGGCAGGTGCATAACATGGTCTCTCGCCACAGATCGAGAGAGAGCCCAGGTTTGATACCGGGAACAGCCGTTCACAGCCCTTCTGACACACGGGGAAATGCAGAAGGCTGCAGTACTGAGGAGTCTCCATGTTCTCTGGGAAGTTCTCGGTGGGCTTGACGAGGCACTGGTTCCTGGGACGAGTCCCATTCGCTGTCTGTTCTGCTTCTAGAGGCACTGAGGCCCCTCTGATGCTGATGAGCCAACCAGCCTGGTGATGTCAGGATCATCTGAACCCTCTGCTGCAGATTACATTTTGTAACTGTAAAGAATACGAATAATAGTGTTTTATATATGATGATGAATATATTTATTAGAGAGAATGTTAGAGTACAAGTACAGTCACACAGTAGCATGTATTACAGTACAAATAAAGTCAAACATCCTGTCTAAGAGGAGCATTTCTAAAAAGCCCTTGCGGTCTTGTTTCCGTTGAAAGTCCTTCGTACATAAATCATCGACAATTAACAATACAAATTTAACAATACAAATAAAAATAAAACCAATATTAAATTACTCAATTGATGCAAAATAACAATAGAAAAATAAAAATAATTTGACACCACAGATGCAAACGAACAATAAATTTAAAATAAATTAAATGAAATTAAAATAAATAAATAATATATATATGTATCTTCTTTTTTTTAAAAGATAAGGATCCAGGGACGCTGGGACCATGGAAGAAGGGGGGGGGGGGGGGGCTGGGGGGAGCAGGGCAGTCCAGAGGATGAAATCGGACAGGACAGAAGAGCCATTGAGGGAGGTGTGTGTGTGTGTGTGTGTGTGCGTCAGTCCTTGTCAGTTCTTGTCCATGTGTGTAAAGTCTATAAGAGCCACAGAACACTGCGACCTTGTCCTTGGGAAAATATTTGGTCTAAGAGACAGATAAGCCCAGCTGCGTGGTGCTCTCTCTGATGGGGGAGGGGGAGAGCAGAATAATTCGAATTTCAGCCGAAAACAGATGAATTTGTCTTGATCTAATTAGGCAGTTGGTCCTCAGTAAATCCACAATGAGACACCTCCGTCCCTCTAAGTCTTTGCCAAGTCTGGCGATCTGTCGAAACAGTCCTGCCTGCTGTCACAAGATGAGATCCAGTCTCTTCCCCGGATCGGGCCGTGAGCAGAGGTGGACGAGCTCACGGGACAGTCCCTCGATACGTGCCACGTCCCTGTTCCCCCAAAACCTCGTAAAGCACTTTTAGATCCATGGTCAATTTATCAAGAACTGTGAAAGCGGCATCTTGGAGACAACAGGGCAACCCAACCCAATTTGCAGATGCCCCAATATGCCAAATAGCCAGAAAAGTATTTCAGAAAAGTCACTCCTGCGATTTTAAGCAGTGTGAACCACTGAAAAATGTCTGTCTCCGTGTTTCACAGTGTGCCGCACCCTAGCAACATGGCTGCAGACACCTATATAAATAAATAAGTTAGCAGGATATGTGCTCTCGAAACTGCATTACTAAGCTGACGGCTTAAGCTTAGGGAGAAGGAATGAGGGACAAATTTAGCATCAGATCTTGGAATGACTAGGTGGGGATAAAGCTTATAAGAAGTGCAAATGGCTGCATTTCTGGACCGTGTTCTTAAGGCCCTGTGATGAACTGCTGACTGGAATGTTTGCACTTCTTTTGATAGGAAAAAAAAAGTTTAATGAACTAATGCATGCTTTTCAGTCATTTAAGAGCTTGAAGAGAGATTACCGGAAGTATGCAACAATAAAGTGTTGCTGTTTGAACAGGAAATAAAACAGGAAACCGTATATCTGGGGAAGTCCAGTGTTATTTGTTACTAATACTGATTCAGTTATCTTTGAAGGGAAGAGGGAAGCCTCTGCTCCAGGTGCGCCGATCATGGCGGCGCATTCAACCTATTCCCTCTCCGCATGCTACCGGGCCCTTATATGTGCATGTTTGTCATTGTTTCGACTGGCTCTTTGCACAATGGTGTAAATGCAATTGCGTTGTTGTGTTTGGAGTGGCCGACATTGAAGCTCCAAAATAAAGCTTTCTTCTTTTCCTTTTTCTTCTTCTTCTTTTGTTAAGAAGAAAACCTGGGCCAAGACGACGGTTATGTAATCATCGGTGTTGGTTTATTTGTCTGACTGTTAGCAAGATAACTCAAAAAGTTAAGGACGGATCTTGATGAAATTTTTAGGAAATATTGCGAATGTTACCAGGAACAGATATCTCAATTTGGTGATGATCCAGAAAAGGATTCTGGAACACTTTGAAATTTCTGTTAACATTGCCGATATTTATGAAATTTGACACCATCATGTAGGATGGGGACCTCTATCTTAACACCGAATTTCATCCGTATCTGATCCGGATGTCGCAATTTTTCCAAAACATGTGTACCCCCCATTGTGTTTAGCAGGATTACGGGGAAACTGCTGGATGGATCTTTATTTTATTTTTTTTATCCGGAAAATCTGGACATGGGTCTCGGTCTAATTTAGATCTCATTAAATATTTAGAGTGATCTGAATGCCTGTCTGGATAATAAATAAAAAAAAACAGAAATCTGGCTTTTACCATTTACTTAAGATGGGGGCTTTTTCAAAAAATCCTATCTTGTAAAATTAGCATTCAATTCACTCACCAAAAATCCCAGTCTTGAAAGGGAACCATTTGATCATGATCTTAATCACCATGTGGACGCTGTAGATCCTATCATGAGGGGAATGAGCTGCTTGGTGGAGGTTTGCGCTAACCACCATAATATTAGCGCGAGCCTCTCCTGAAATGCTTGTCCAGTATACCCTATAATGTCTCTCACTGAAAAAACAGGAAAAACATGCCAGTTCAGCAAAATGGCGATGCGACTTCTGTCCCAGCAGAGACGCATGTAAATAATTTGAAGCAGTTGCTCCGTATAGATAATGCATCCCTTACTGGCCTACTACCGGAGACACATGGCTCAAAAGCTGCCTTAAAGATGCTGCTATGAGCTACAGACCATCAATAGCTCTTTCCAGCGAGGGCTTTTTCAAATGGATCTGTAGGGCACAGTTATCGAACCTATAAAAGTCTAATCAGGATGTAATTAACACCAACAGGCCCTGAACAAACCTGAAATTTCCTTTTAAAAAATCAATAAAAGATGCTTTTTTTTAAACTTCATGTTTTTTTTTTCTCTCAGAAAGATCTTTCATGCTTTCAAGTCTGAAATGCAATCGCCCAGTGCAGACAGTTGAACTTTTAAATAGCATTCATCTTGCTTTTGAGTCCTCCCTAATTCTATAAAACAAAAAAAAAGGATGACACCTTTTGCTTAAGCACGTTGTAGTTGTCCTCTATTCCCGTTGTCTCCTCCTCCCTTGGTTCCCGAGAGGCAAAGCTATGGGGAAACTGATTTATTGTCAGGTCTCTGCTTTAGTTCGTATAACTCCCGTGATTTCACGGTGTCTGAGTGTCCTTGTCTATCGCTCATTGGGTGTTAAAACCAGCTCCTCCGTTAAACAGGTCGGTGTCCAGCCGGGCTGTTTCTGAAACGCTTCCATCCGGCACTCGGGTGGGGATAACGCTTCCCGATGGGTCCAGGGTCTACATTGCCTTAAAGCTGCATGCACCTGTACAGCTCAAGTATTTTTCTCATTACTCTCTTCCCCGAGTTCCTACGCTCTACCATCAACTGCAATCTGGGCAATGCATGGACTTTTTTTCTCCACTTTCCCGAAGCCTAACTCAACAGTCTTAACTTGATTGAATCTATAAATACACCAAAGCGCTATCTCCTCCACCATCCTCCACCAGCCACCCCCCCACCTGCGACTGGGGCGTCTGTTCCATGGCAGATACTCTTCCCAGAAGACCTCCACTCTTCCAGAGCTGGGTGTCACCCTCTTCAAACTGCAGACATGTCTCCTCCTACCCTCCGTCTCCTCGACTGGCGTCAATACACTGCTGTTCCTGGAGCTATTACCGATATGCTCCGGCCAAGTGTAAAACCTCTATCCGCCAGTTATCAGCACAGCACCTCTTCTCGATGACAACTTTCCATTATGCCACACCACTCCCAGTCTCCTCCAACCCAGGGACACGTGATGCCGGACCTATTTTGATTTGTGCAAAAAGAATGACCTGCAGTATAGTATCATGTTGCATTCCTTTAATTACTTTCCATTAGTGATAATTGTACCACTTAATTATACTGTTTCTTTACGAGTAGCTTTAATGAGGCAGTCAAGCTGCATCATATTTAATAATTAAGCTGAATGCACATTTTTATGGGAACTCAAATAGAACACCGCTACACTCATGTGCTTTTCAAGAACGCAGCATTTCATTGTTTCACATTCAAATCTTTATAAGATAACATAATAAAAGGGCCAATTTGAGATTTAATAAATTAACTTCGGTGTGAACTCCAATGGATTTAGCAAAGGCTAAATTGGAGAATTTCTCTCTCTCCCTCTCTCTCTCTCTCACTCACACACACACACAAAGAGAGAGAGAAAAGAAAAGGACCGAGTTATTTCTCGTTTCTCCTGTGGCTGGTACTTGATGTTTAACTCCTTGTTGCGACACCAGCCGGCCGCCTTCAGTCTAGCAGCGCTTATTCATTTTTCGGCTGGGGATTTTTTTGTTATTTAGACTTTCAGGGCTCCAGCCGATCCGTACCTTCGTTACTGCTTTGGTGCTTAAGTAAAGAGTTAAACTTTTCCTATGTTCTCTGATTTTTGGGGTCCACTCATATTTAGTACATAACACTCCCTCCTTTATGCCATATTACTATTTGCCAAGGACTGTATGATTTTATATACCGTATTTTCACGACCTTATGACGCACCTGGTGATTCGCCGCAGTCTCATTAACAGCTGATTTTTCGGTATTTCAAACGTACAAAGGGCGCGCGGATCAAAAGGCGCCGGCATGATAGGTGCGCAAAATAAAGCAGGAGCAAAACTGAGTTTGGTACTCACATCTTTAATCGTCATCAATCAAACAAGCATACTAGTGCGCGTTTTCAAAAATAGAGCCGGAGCAAAACAGACTCATTAATCAAACCCATCAAAGTCCTCATCCTCTGTTTCTGCATTGAACAGCTGCGCTAGATCTCCGTCAAACATGCCGGCCTCTTTCTTCACTGTCAGAGTCACTTTCCGTGCAGCGGGATGCCGGCTTCTGCGAAGGCTTGAACAACAATGTTAGCAGACAGTTAGCCAAAGCAGCTACAATCCAGTCAAACTGTGGCGCTGCGCTGCCTTCCACTCTGAGTGGAAGTGTGGTCTCCTTCTGTCGTCCAGCGCTCCCACGCAGCCCGCAATTTAACGTTGCGCGGTTGGAGTTCTTTGGTTAATCCACCGGGGATGATGCTGACAAGCTGGCTTGCTAGTTAGCCCGTTAGCGCGTTAGCTAGCTTCACTCCGGTTTAGACCGTATTGGTGAGATCGCCGCGCACGGAGTCGCCGATCGCAGGAGCCGGGCTGCTGCAGGTCGTGTTCTTGCTTCCTCCGCTTCCTCCATGGATTCATTAATGCTGGATTCTCTCTCCGCTGCTCTATTCCCGTGTTCTGCTGCAGGACCGACAGCCTCGGCAGCCACTTCCGTCAACACGCCATAATAGTTTACTATGGTGAAGCGCATCGGCGTATCACTCCGCGAGGCGCCTGACTGAGTCCGCCTTACAACAACAAATAGGCCGCGCGGACCAATGGACGCGCGGCACATTTTGAAAAAAATCTAAGACTTTTAGGCGCGTCCTATGGGTGTGAAAATACGGTATATATAAAAAATCTCACAAAGCAGTCCAAAGGCCCTTCAGGATCTAGAGAGTGTTTGGATGGTCCGTAAACATGTGTATGCCCCTGAGTTGGCTAATTTTGAATGTAATAATCTATTTAATCACAATTTAACATTATCGATCTCCTATAGTTGACAGGTATTTATGTGAAGGCCTGCGGGCTGCAAGAGTGAGGGGCTGTCTCCCCTCTGTGTCATGTATTTCCCATCCGCCATGTTAGCCAGAGGCCTGCAGCCACATGGGGCGATAACAAATTAAGTATGTGTCTTCTGAGAGGGATCTTAAATGCCAAAGCTCAGGAAGACAGGCCAAGTGTTTACTCAGACCATGAAAAAGAAGCATACAGTACGGAACTGTAGACGGTGTCAAAATATCGATAGCATGTGGTTTTGCATGTGCTGATGTCATTTGAGGGAAGGTTCACAGTACAGATGCCTTTAACTTGTCATCGAAAACCTAAAATATAAATAATGAAAACAATCGTAAAATAATAAATGTATATGAATAAGTCTCAAAATCCAATTCAAACTGGTTTATGGAAGTATAGAATAAAATGAAAATAAAATAGCAAGAACATTCCAAAGATATAATAATATATAGATATAATAATGAACATAAAACAGAAACAAAATGCAAAGACGAGCAAATAAAGAGAGATTTAATTAAATGAGCTAGTAAATAAAGGTATATAAGAGGAATTGTAAATTTAACATAGGCTACAGGGAATAATAGTGTTTTAAGACTTGATTTAAATAAACTGACAGTGTGACCATACCCCAGATAGCTAGTAATTTTGTAGTTTGTTCCACAGGTGAGCAGCATAGAAACTTAAAACTGCTTTGTCCTTGAAACCAGTCCCAGCGTGTGAATGTAACATTCCAGTAAAGCTGATATGTATTTCTTCATAAGTCAGTAGCATGATTCTGTGTCATTGGCAGACAGGAACAAGTTCATTCTTTAGTGAAACGTAAATTGATAGTGTTACACGGTCACCAGACGGATTATCTCAACACAGGGATGTCTGAACAGAGGGGTCTGAACATGGGGGTGTCTGAACATGGGGGTTTCTGAACAGGGGGGTGTCTGAACAGGGGGGTGTCTGAAAAGGGGGGTGACTGAACATAGGGGTGTCTGAACATATGGGTGAAAATGTCCACTTTTTTATTTTTTATAAAAAGGCAATACAGAAACAGTAATGTTAGAGATTACAATTTTGATTACCGGTAAGCAATTAAAAAAACATAATGCGTAAAATATAACTGTAATTAATAGCTATTGACACCATAATTTGACTCCCCTAGTTAGGTAAAATGGGGCCCCTTTGTTGCTCCAAAGATACACAAATCTCTGATGCACCTTCTTTCTTTCTCAGTGCCTGCAGGGAGAGAATATGACGTTGATGATGTGACGTTTGTGTGTTATATTTAATGTAGTTTAATTACAATAACACTTGGTAGTATTTGGGGTAGTTTTAAGGGGTAGGGAACGATCTGACCTTTTGACTTGGACTAGTGTAACAGGAAATATTAAATACAAATATAAAAAAAAAATTAACAGCACCTCAATCACAAAGTTTTTGACATACTCGCGCGACTAGCTTCAAGTTGCTTCCCTGTTTTGCACCTCTTGACAACATTCAACCATTTTGTGTGTGTTGCGTGCGCACGCACACCCCAAAAAAACACACATTTATACATGCATTGGAGGCAGCAAGTAATTAAAGCCCAAATCGTGATATGTCAGAGCCCTTCCTGGAAGGTGTTCTGGCTTATCAGAGCCGTATTGATCCGAGCCGGAGGAGAATCTGGTGCGAGAGAATTCGTGATCATTTTGGGAGAGGACATAGCCGTCAGTGAGCCAAAGATTAGTCTGTCTAAAGAGCTGAACCGACAGCACCTCTAAATGGTGTTCGGCTGGATGCAGACAGAGAATGTACAACAGGGTTCCTGCATGTAAAATATATCATGTATGTATCTTATTTGTCCACTGAAAGGTTTGAGATTAGATTTGGAGGTTAAATAATCGAGACAGAGAATTTGTCTGCAGCCAACAGTCTTTTTGACAACACAACCAATATCAAAGTATTCCAACGAGGGATGAGAATTGATAAGATTCTTTACGATTTCAATTCCGTGTAACAATACGGTTCTTTATCAATTCTGTAATTGATTCCCCTTTGAATAAAATGAGAACAAATTTGATTAACTTTGTTTTATATTTTATGTGTGCGACCAACTGCTATAAAGAATTAAAAATTATTTTGGCAAAAAAACAAACATCTGCTTTTTTAGGATGTGTGCGTGACCTTTCTGGACTTACGTTGTCTCCAGCTGTGGAGATCGCTCCCTCTCAGATTGGGTGGAGGACACAGAAATCTTTCATCCACACCTGGATATGAGGGGCAGGGGTCTTGCGCTTGCTCAACCACCATACGGTGGCTTTATCCTTGCTAGGGATGTACCTCTTCTGTACAGCTGGATCTCCTGATTCACTCTCTGGGCTAAGGAAAGAAGAGGCTGCCGTTGTTGGAATGACAGCAGCTCACTCTCCTCCTCTGCTAAGAGTTCCTCCAAGGCCGTCTTTTACTGCTTCACTGGTAGTCCCTGAAATTAAATGGACATTATAAAAAATTACACAAGCAATTACTCAATAATCCTAATCAATAACACATATCATCCCAATTAACCAAATATTTATAGTTGTCTTCTTCCTGCCCCTCCTCTTCATCTTGGCACCACGTTGTCTGCGTTTCCCTAATCCTGTCCCAGACTTCATCCGTATCCACTTTGGATTTAAATCTTTGGTGGCCTCCTCCAGGAATCTCTGGACATCAGCAACCTTAGATTTTTATTTTATTTTTTTAAAGGAGGAAAATGTGACACCATGTTGACTGTCTTTAAGTATTAATAGATAAATATTAATAATATAATATAGATATAGATAATAAATCATCAAATGTGCATTGGAAAGATCATTTCAAATGATCTGTTTTGTTGTCTCCCTATATATTAGCACTGAGTCTGTTCTATATGTTGACTGATGTAGATTACATTATGATGTTTTACTGGTTTTACCATTGTTACCATTATGATATTTATGTATGATAAGACTAGGTTTGAATGGGTAGCAAATGAGCTTTGGCTATAAATCCTATATGCTACGCATCTCCTCATAAACTCCCCCCCCCCCCCCCCGGGTCCTTCAGCTGTTCAACATGTCCGGGTTGTTACATCCACCAAGGACGTTGTGTTTAACTGACATCTCTTTGTTGGTTTGTCTGTTTGCAGGGGGGGGGGGACATACGATGGTGAAAAACCTGTTATGTTTGGAATCCATCCATTTTCATCCGCTTATCCGGGGCCGGGTCGCGGGGGCAGCAGCCTAAGCAGGGAAGCCCAGACTTCCCTCTCCCCGGCCACTTCCTCCAGCTTTTCCGGGGGGGTCCCGAGGTGTTCCCAGGCCAGCCGAGAGACGTAGTCTCTCCAGCGTGTCCTGGGTCTTCCCCGTGGTCTCCTCCCGGTGGGACGTGCCCTGAACACCTCCCCAGGGAGGCGTCCAGAAGGCATCCTGAATAGATACTCCGAGCTCCTCCCGGATGACCGAGCGTCTCACCCGATCTCTAAGGGAGAGCCCAGCCACCCTACGGAGAAAGCTCATTTCGGCCGCTTGTTCTTTCGGTTTGGAATTATTATGAAACAAATTAATTATCATTGATGAAGTTTATCAGGTGAGGTTAATAATCAGTCTTTATATTAGGGTTTAATTTAATTCAATTGGACTTTTGGGCACTGGCAGAGATGAGTGTCATTCAACGTGACCTTACGGCATGTCATATTTCATTCTTGGGGCAAACCAAATATCTCAATAACGACTGGATGGATTGCCACAGCATTTTGTAACACTCTTTCAGGTCACCGTAGTTTAAGTCCTCATGTTAGACTTGGTGGGTAAAGCATGCGCTGCAGTCTCCTATTGAGGCAGTAGTAAAGGTTTATGCATTTCTTTTCATAAATGTCCATTATTTCAGTCCTATTTTAAGATGAAGTCTTGTGCCGCTGATGAAGCACACTCAATGGTACACTCCCCCATTTCTCCCCCATTTCTCCTCCATTCCCCGCCATCACGCCGTCTGAACTCCCTCCACCCTGATGGATCCTCTTGTGGTCGTTTATTGAGCCCAGGTAGGTGTATCCAATTAGTGTTTCTGTGTCTCTGATGTCGGGCTATGCTAAATCTGTCTCCAAAAAGCCGGGGCTCCTATTAGCTTTGAGTAACGCCTCTGTGTTTTATGCTACGGCTTTTATGGGCTCTCCAATGTCACTGCATCAAAGGAGCCTTGTCTGAGCATGAATCTTGTCCACGCCAGAATCCTTCAACCCCATTATCTTGGTGAAGTGCCCTTCCTCGGCCATTTGTATCTTTCCATTCTTCGCACCATTACCTTCGTCTGTGTAATAGCCCTGTAGGCTGTAGGTCTTTTTCTTTGTCCTGCTTCTCTTTCCAGACAAATAAGCTAAATCTACCCTGCTTCGTTTGCTGGAATTGCATTCATACAGAGAAATGTCGTTCAAATGTAATGCTATAATTGCTTCATTTAAGACGGATGGAGTGTTTATGCTGGAGCATCTCCAGAAGGACAGTCTGCACAGCCGCTCAGTGAAAATGAATATTCTTACCTTGAGAAAATAAAAGCAAGACACCACTTCCATCTTTTTAATACTTTCCCATTAAAGTCATATTAGATGATTATTTACTCTGGATTTGCGAAGTCATGCACAGCCAATCTCTCACTGTCCCCTCTGCAGCGTGGAATGGATATGAAGAGGGGGAAAAAAGAACCTCGAGGATAATAGGAAATTGATCTCCTCGTATCAGATTAAATATGATTAACAGCCAGTTTGACACAGCAGATCGAGTTAGTAATGACGTGCAGCAGGAAAAGGCAATCAATAATTGACTAGATAAATATCGGTCATAGCCCGTAATGCTCCTGATGTGTGGGCCACACTGATAGCAATGGAGCGTCGGCACGCGAATGATAATCAGGAGTCGTTCGGCAGGTGTCAATGACAACACAGCAGCGAGTTGTAACATCACGTCGAGTGTCGTGAGGGCGGCGGCGGCTGAAATGAGCCGAGTCCCGAATCTCGGCGTTAATCTGCCTATCAGACCGGGGACGTCTGATAGGAGCCTTGAGGTCATTGGGCAGAGCTCCACATTGACACCCCCCCCCACCCAGCGCCCTGTGCGGAGCCATTGTTCACCCCCGAATTGAAAGCGAAGAGGCAACTAATGAAAACGAATGAACACTTTTGCATGTCGTTAGTGCGGTTAGTGCGCTCTGTGAGGAAGTGTTGGGCGTGTGAACGTAGTTCAACAGTGATTATTCCGAGGTTAACGGCCGCCCGGACATCAGCGCCAGCCTCCTCCTATTATGTCAGTTCACTGAACCATTCTCACGCTCTCCCCCCTCGTACTCAGATAAAGGTATTTGCCCACGGCCAGACTAGATGTACTTTGCATTTAGGAGAGCGTACATTCTGTTTGACATCAAACATTGGCTTAACACGTCTTTGGAATCTCATTTCATTTTAGTCAGGCTGCGTCACACTTATGTAGACGAGGCTAGTCCTTCTACGATACGTGGACGGGGGGGGGGGGGGTGTAAAAAATACATCTGTGGTTTCAGAAGTGTAAGCGGGAAAGACGTGTCCGAAGTCCAGGCCCTTAACTTATCACTTTCCTGCTCAAAACTATAGGTTTTAGATGACAGGGCTCGTAAATGGGTTATCTAAAATCCAATATATATTGGGAGAGAGATCGCGGAGAGCGCGGGGCGGGGTGGTGGGGGGGGTGGGCGGGAAGGCACGCTTGACTGTATCATCCTGATCCATAACTTTCCATCCAACCGGAGGGCCATTTATTGTCGATTCCATCTGAAATATGTGTCTGTCAGTTGGGTGGGAGTCTCGCTGCTGTTTATTTTCGAATCGATACTCAATTACTATCAGGAAGATCCGCTCCCTTGCCCATTTTTCAGGATGAAATTATGGACTGCAGCAATAACACTTAGTCAAGGCGAAAGTGGGTGTCATTAACTCGCGGCTGGCCGTGATAAGTGCGCCAAGATCTTAGCACAACTGGATTTCGAAAACCCCTCCTGCATTTACCCTTTCAGATTCTAATTAATCACAATGAAAACGACCCTTCGCGTCAATGACAGACGAGCAGAAAAAAACCCATTTTCACCCTGAGAGCCTTTCAGTTTGAAAGTCTGATGGCTCATCGACTGAAACTCCCAACAACCCATCGACTCTGTTTTTTAATGCACTTCCTCTTTTGTGATACAGAAGAATGGATATTCAGCAAAGGCCTCAGCTCGTCTTCATAACTAACGTCATTGATTTGCTAAATGCCAGACATTTGCCACGGGGGGAGGGGGGTCCTGTGAAGGTAGTGTACATTTGTCCATTAGGGAGAGTTTGGAGGTTTTTTTTTTTAAGTTAGACTGTATAGAAGAGCATGCACTTGGATCTTCTTGGAGGGGGGGGGACTCCTTTAATACTGAAGCATGAAAAAAGAAAAGCCCTCATTCACTTTAATGCAACATGACAGACAGACTTTGCTCTTGTGAAAGTAGGCTAGACAGGTCCGAGGGCCAAATCCAGGCCCGGCGGAGAATTTGACGAGTGGCTCCGTTAGTGTTTGTAAACATCGGCACCAGCAGGTCAGGCCAGTCAAAAAGGTTCCATAACAGTGCGACATAGAGGAGGTGCCGTCTGCGGTCCAATGCAAGCATCTAAGGTGAGTCGAGTAACAGACGGAAAGTCACCAACGTCTGATTTTGGCTCTGTAATAAGGAGGTCACCACATCCCACAACACATTATTTACTTATTAACTACTTATTATTTATTTTTTACTAATTTATTTACAGGGACATTTGTGTTCACAAACGCAATGTCAGAACCGAATGGTTTTTTTCTCATCTGAATGCTGTTTAAATGAAGCATTCGGATGATTTTTACATTTTGTGAAGTTGATTTTGCTCATAAATAGCACCGTTCAGTTTCTAATTAAAGATGCATTCGAGGTCCATCAAGTTAAGAGCATTTTAGTCGGGGAGAAAACAAAAATATTCTACACATAATTATAAAATCAAGCGAAAAAAAGAATAGGATATTAATATCTGTCTGAAAATAGTGCATTTTATTTTTATTTTAGAATGTTTATTCAAGTCTATATTTAAAAATATTTGTATTTTTTTTTCATTAACAGTTTTTAATTATCATTGTAACTTTCATTAATATATTTCCTTTCTTTGTATAATTTCCAAGCAGTTCTTATTGCCAATCGACTGTAATATAGTATTACAGTAAATTGATGCTAAAAGCATCTTGGAGGCCTTCAGGCTGACACACAGGGCCTGGTATAACACTACTATGTGGAGAACAATGTCACTAAACTCAAAATGAATTATGACATCATTGTTTCCAATTCAGGGTTCAGGCATCCAGGATACATTGCTGAATAATATCTCATATTTTGCTGTGCACAGGACAACATTATTATCAGCCATGACAACTATTAAAACAATCCTGCTGCATTCAATGAAATAACAGAAAATCAAAGATATATCACAACACAGTTACCACAATCAGCTACTGATTGTCTGAGCTCCCACTCCAGTGTCAACATTGTAGGTTTTCCATCTTGCTTTTTGCATTCGGAGGACATTTCAGCATAATTTCTGCCTTCATTAGTTTATTATAATATATATATATACACTACCGTTCAAAGCTTTGAGGTCACCCAGGTCAGTTCCACAGCTTCTCTAACCAGCTAAACTGTTTTCAGCTGTGCTAATATCTCACACGGGTTTCTAATCATCCATCAGCCTTCTGACGCAATGAGCAAACACATTGTGCCATTAGATCACTGGAGCGATGGTTGCTGGGAATGGGCCTCTGTACATCGATGTAGATGTTGCACCAAAAACCAGACATTAGCAGCTTGAACAGTTGTTTACCACTTTAGCAATGTAAAGAGTGTATTTCTGATTAGTTTAGAGTTGCAGTGATTTTCTTTCAAAAATGAGGACATTTCTAAGTGACCCGAAACGTTTGAACGGTAGTGTATATAATATCTAATATCTAATATATTATATAATAATAATAATGTTCTCCGGCTACCAAAAACATGCACCAAACATCGAAATGGTGACTGGTTGCGATAAACTGGCGATTTGTCCAGAGTGTTCTCTGCCTCCTGCCCATTGTCAACTGGGGCAGGCTCCAGCATCACCATTCCAGGTGATGGTATGGAGCTGGTGATGTCATCACCGGTGGCTCAGTGGGTTGGGCCTTGGGCTCGGAAGCAGAGAAGTCCGCTGGTTCACCAGTGGTTCAAGTTCCAGCCCAGACGGAATGAGGAATGTGAGCTGGTGACTGGAGGTGGGCCAGTTTTACCCTCAGAGCACTGCCGAGGTGCCCTTGAGCAAGGAACCGCCACCCCAATTGCCGATGATGGCGCCTTCACCCTATGCGCATACTCTGGGGCCACAATGCCTTGGGCTGGGAAGTGTGTGTGATGTGTGTTATTGTATCAAGGGGCCTTTGTAGTAGGGTGTAAATGTAATTGTATTGTGTGTTTGCAGTGTAAAGTGTGAAATGACAATAAAAGCTTATATATGTATATTATATGTAAATAATTGTGTGATGAAGTCAGATGATCCATCTCTCGTGAACAGGGCCGCTCCTAGAACGTTGTCCTGAATGCTAATGCTAATGCAGGCGGCGGCGTCGGAGGAGGCCTGCGCTCAGCTTCCTAGCTGGCTGTGTTCTCATTTTATTTATATGCAGCACGTCTTGTTTTTGTGCCACCGTGAATGTTGCCTGTGGATACGGGCAACATTCACAGATGGCAGAGAAACTCTTTTACTCATTCAATCTGTGAACATAGTGCCAAGTGTGGCACTGCATTTGAAAGAATACAAGATAAATGGAGAGTGACAAAGTGGCCCTGAGGGATAGTGATATTTTTTTTTTTGCCGCGACTCTTCTATGACACCTTGATAAGGCAATTATGGAGTAATTACCTTAACAAGTAGCATTAGAGAAAATTATCCTCGTTTTTTCTGCTAAAATAACACCAAATCAGTAGTCAGTGAATTTTAGAATCTCTAATCAGCATCTCATTAGGTGGTGCAACTGCCTGAATTAGTCAGCCTTCAATGACAAATGCAATTAGCGCTGCGAAACAACACAAATGTGACAACATTTTGGCAAACCAGCCAAATGAATCCGTCACATCCTTCGGAGACTAAACGCATTTCTTCAGTTAGAAATGGCTAATTGTAATCTGGGACTGGAAATCAGCAACCGCTAAGATGCTATCCACGACCTGAGTTTGAACAAAAGGCTCAAAGTCAATGTGAGCCAGCGAATGCCGGAGAACCACTTCTCTCTCATCAAATGGGACCGATAAGCAGAAATGCTTTCGCCCTCTCGCCTCCCCGGCTAGTTGGTGCAGCAAGGTCAGGCGGATGTGATCAGCCACTGTGTCTAAGCATATTATCAGGTGAAATCTGTGGAGTGACGTGAGCAGACAGGCCCGGTCAACTGTCTGGAAAAATCATTACGTGGAGCCAGACATTTTGGATAACTCTGGAGGCAATCGGCCACTCGGGATGCAGAAAGGAGCTCGACGTGACCAAGACGTCCTTCAAAGGAACACTTCCTCATCACACCGTTTAGAGGCCTAACCAAGAGATAAGAGAACAGGGCAGGAGGAGCCTGTAACTCTCAGTAAAATACACGGCCCACCCAATGCGTCAAAGCTGCAGATACACAATATAAAATAATAGAATACAGTTGAACTGTGGAGTATATCAGTTAAACCCAGACCATCCCTGTAAGCAGAGCCCACCAGGGATATACATAAATATAAAAGTTCAACCAAAAATATTAACAGGTATACAGTATAATGCAAAGGACAGGGCGGAGAGGAGAAGGTTGATTTGCTGTTGCCACCCCTCACGGGACAAGTAGTAGTAGTAGTAGTAGTAACAGGTATACCTGTACAGTAAAATAATTAGTTATAGGTAAAAGATATTGAATAAGATTGAAAATAATTCTGGTTTAACCATATTATAAAAGCTTTGACTTTGAATTTTTGAATCCGAAAACCACGCAAAAACATTTGAAAACCCAGGTGGGGGGCGGGGGGACTGCTTCTACACATATGTATTTAAGTACATACAACCTGGTTGAATTAGACAATAAAAGAGTCTTAGCTTGTTGAATTACTTCAGCAAAGGCAGCACCCCATTCATGCTTGCTCTTGATTTCTCAATACTCAATACTGTTATATACTATAAATTGATCAAATGAATGATTACTATCTGAGGCCAAGATATCAACTAATGTGAATAAAAAGCATTGATGTATTTAATATATGCATGTTACATCATCTCCCTTTAGGGAGGTCTCCAACAAGCAGACAAAAAAAACAAAAAAACAGATGCGTTCTGTTGCAGCATAAAAAAAAGGTAATTTATTTCCTTCATGTTTAAACATTGCATGAACTTCAAGTTGGAATTCATAATCAGTCTCAGAATCACAGCTCATTAATTTGGAGCTATAATTAGTCAGAGATCTAATGATATCGAATGATAAGACACAATTATGTCCAAGCCCTAATATCCAAACACAGCCCAGCGAGTCTGCGATGGAAACTGATCATGAAGCAACTTCCTGTTTGTGACCCTTTAAAAAAAAGAAAAGGTGCAGCCTGTGTCTCTGTGTACGCTCCGTTTCTCGCTGCAAATGTGTGAGGTGTAGCTATTACTGTGCATAAACTGGACATTTGAAGTAAAATAGCATTTAATGACTTATTTGAAGTATTTGAATGGCAAAGAAGATGAAACATCCCTTTGAGGGAGGAAATGCCATATTCCAATCAAACCTTTCAATGTTGCGAAGGTTAATGAAGGCCATTAGCCCAGCACCAATGCATTCAAACATGTACTTTCACAAGATGCATAAATTAGATAAAGACTCAGAACCCAAAGGTTCATGCAGGGGAGAGGGAATGGATGACAGCAACACAATTACATGCCCATGTTAGAAATGGCTGCTCAATGGGAGCAATTTGGCACGCTTCGATGCCTCAAAGCCAGCATTTCCATCAAGTTTCCCCTTTCTTACTATTATTTAAATGCTTTGTGAACAATTTGGACCATCAATGGGCTGCTTTTATTTGTGTGTGTAAAGAGATGCATGTATAAAAACTGTATTCATCAACATATAAATGAAAAATTCATTCTAATTGCAGCTTAATCGTCTCCACGCACATTTGTGAGACTTGTTACCAAACAGAATAATGCTGCACCTATTTACGCAAACTGGTTTGATTCATGTTTGATTATTTTTTTTATTATTTTTAGAGATATAACAATAATTATCAAAAAATTGCAGTGTTGCATGTGTTTTCTTCCGAGATGCAAATTGTATGCTCATCTAGCTGTAGCGTTTTTGGATAATGGCTCATCACTTCTAAAAGTGTCCTGCTTTGGCACCGGTTCGGTCTGACGTGGGCATTTTACATACTTCATTACTCCTTTCAAATGATCGTTGGCCTCCGTAATTAGAAGATAGTTGAATTATAGCCCCGCTGTAGACGCCGACCTTGAAAAGAAGTTCAGATCTGACAAATGATGCTTCAGACTTTAAAGATAACGACGGCCACTGTATAACACTTTGTTGCATTTCGGCCATATGTGTAGACTTTCTTAGGATACTATTATATCTTTGAACTTTTGTCAGCGCTGAGTCACCGATCAATTCCCCTTGATCGAAGTCATAAAGGTAAAACAGGAGAGACGGAGGAGGAGACTGCATTAATGTGGACTTCCTGCACAGTCGGGTGGGATATTAGCAATCTTTGCTTTCACCTTACAGCAGATTGAACGCTGTTATTCAAATGCACTCATCAAACTATGACATAAATTAAATCAACAGTTCAATTATCTAAAAATAAATACCATAAGTGTTTGGGTTTTTTTTGGGGGGGGGGGGTAGTGTAGACGTGTTTTAGTAGAAATGTATCATTACTCTTCACAAAAGGAACCTCCTCCTCCTACAGTATAGAGCCCTGAGCTAAACATGCCGACGCTACAGCTACAATAATAACATGGAGAGGGTATAACATGGAGGGGGTTCAGAGGGTATAATATTTACCATGTTTGCTGGATAGTTTTGGCTGTTCCTGGTTACATTCCCAACATTTCCCAACACAGACAGATGGATAAACGGCGGCAAAAACATAAAGCGCAGACCTCCGCTAAGCAGCTCAATCCCCCTGTTTTACGGAAGTTAGGTCCGTTGTTGGCAGGATTCTGCAAAAGCTACAGGATGGGTTTCCACAAAACTCGATAGAAGAATGGGATTGGATTACGGGTCAAATAAAAAAATAAAAAATCATATTTTCTTCATTTCTAAATGATTTTGTAACGAGACCAGTAACTATGCAAACCCGACTGAGCCAGTTTACGGAGGGGGGGGGGGGGGGGGGAGTGCATGGGCCAGGCTAGGATATAGCCAAACAAATGAGTGAGCATCATTCCAGATTTAGAAAAACGCTTTTGTCTTACTAAACAGATGATTGAACACGAAAATATGACGATGCATATTCTTTTCTACAGAGTAACAAAGCAGTGAAGTACCAGTCGGGATTCTGACGTTCCCAGATTCCTTGCTGCTCCCGCTTACATCACCGAGGCAATACCCTCACGCTTGATGAACACCGCCACATCACTCCAGTAAGCAAAAAAAGCCCTGGAGACGGGTCCTTTTTCAGTGGTAACACGTGAAATATTGCTTTGCTGGGTGCTCGCTCAGGCGAGCAGAAATCATCGCCTCGCTCTAGGTAAGGCTGACAGATGGCCGTCCACACTGTGAGAAAAACAAAGGCTCGGATGGCAGAGTGAACAACCGGGTCGGCCCATGTTTTATCTCCCTTCACTTTGTAAAAGGGTCTCCAAGGTTAACCCCTGCTGGCTTTCTTTGGTTTTATTTATAAGAGGGGAAATTACAAAGAAAAGCAGGTCCAGTTGCAAAGATAGTGAGAGCCTTTGCCGAGTGTTTCTCTCCCCCCCCAATAGATAAAAGCGGATTTAGGATTTTACTTTACCTTCATGTTTTTCACCAGGAATACTTTATGGCCTATCTCTGACATGTTCTTACACTTAGCCGCGATGCTCTTAGAAATTAACAACTTCAAACTGAAATGCAATTTGCATGTGCCCGCTTGTGCAGAATAATCAAATCATGCAGTGGTATTATGGGCACAAGCCCTGGAGACAGTGGTTTTGTTCAGCTGGGGGTAATTGAGACCCTCTGACATCTTTTTTAGAATGGTGTCTGACATAACTACTGGTTGTCTGCAGTCTGATGAGTGTCAGATGAATAATTTTAATGCTAATTGCATAGTAGCAGAAATACATGAGGAAATCCTTTCATGGTGGGCATTGAAGGAAGTTAAATGTGCCATTAAAATGCAGTATCCTGGGATTTATTTATTTTTTCAAAAAGAAAGGACATAAAGGAGAAAATTGCAAAATTGTATTTAGTGTCGCAGGCTGAGGTTCTACTAAATTCTCTAATATAACCTTGAAAGTCAGCGTATTTGCAACTGCAGTTTTTAGGAGAAATAATAATCCGTAATCTCGGATAACATACGGAAATAAAAAAACCTTTACAAAGTTTATATATCGGTTGTCCTTTATTTATCATTGTTTCCACAAACGGAAACATAATTATTTTTAATGCTAACAATGATACTGAGATTGTCTTACTGCTTTTTTTCATGGATATGATTTGAAATTTATTTCCAGATGATAAATTATTGATTTGCTGATCTCCCCGCTGTGACCTCCTCTGATTGTCTGCATAGCAGCTGATGATCTCATTTTCAAAACATTTTGACACGCTGGATTCTTCATGAAATTGAAGATTGATTTGAAGGATATGAATAAGAACGAGGGATTGATCGCATAAATCATTCCTGCACATTTTGTTTATGTTCTACATTTTTACAATTTAAAATGCTATTCTATGTAGAATATGGATGTTATGTGATTTGTAAATAAACCACAAAAGCACTCAGAGAGCGCAGACCTCCTCCAAGCAGCTCAATCCCCTCATAATTAGATTTATACCATCCACATGGCGATCTGGATCATCACCAAAAGGTTATAAATTGTTCTTAGTATCTTCATAATTATGCCATATGAAAAGTAAAAGTGAATCAAAGTTGATTTTTAAACCCTTAAATGTTTTTTTTTAATGTTAAAATGTTATATTTTTTTCAAAATTGGGACACTGACATTTTTTTAAAATCCTTATGGTATTTGAAATGATACCTAGCATAAAAAAGTAAATAATAAGAGGATCCGAACCAAAGAACTGAAGAAGCCTCTTGGATGGGAGGTGAAACAAGTCCAGTTGATTCTTTGGTTTCACTCTTTTAGATTTAATCTGAAGAACATTTCTATTTAGGTGCTAGATTATTTGCTATGTTAACCCTTTGGTTGCTGACTTTGCTGGTCCTGGTTCCAGCCCCTTTTAAAGTAAAACATTAAAAGAAGCTGAAGCATGCTGACAAACTACACCGAGATAAAGAAGAGTTCAGGGTTGGAGGATTTTTGGCAGCTGAGCAGCTCTCTTTCTGTGACATGTAGTCAACCGATCCATTTCATATCAGCTTTTTTTTTTTTTACCAGTAGATCAAAATTGATTTCAAAATAAAAGAAAATAAATGAAAATTCTATAATGGCACAATGTGCCTTTAAAGCACCAGCATCAGAGAAAGACGGATGCTGCAGTCTGCTGGGTGATATAAAAATGACCAACTCCGACTTGGCAGTGACGGAGACGCTTCATCGAGTTGATGCACCAGCCAGCAGTACGGTGTCAGCAAAATGGACTGGATGGCTGTAAACGTAGGTTTCAAGCTGTACTTGTGCATATAGACAGGGTCACCCCACCTGGAGTTGCTCGCTCAACCCTGAAACCGTGTGCACAGGGCGATTTGATCTGCTGAGGTTGCACAGAGGAAGAATTCAATCCAGAGCAAGGACGGTTTGGAAGTTGGAGGCTGAGTTTCTTGCAACTCATCCCAGATTAAAAATAAATGACTGCGTTATCGCGCTATAATGGGGACTGCTAATCTGTTATGTATGATTCATTGTCACTACAGCTGTTCTGGGTGGCCATAACTCATGAGGACTTTTTAATAGACGGAGCCTCCTGTCCTTTGGGATCAGCTCCACATTATCCCCTTCAGCATTGATTAGCATTGTGCTACACTGACATGGACGGAAAGATCCGGCTGAATCTGTCTGCCTGATAAACTCCGCTGCCAAGAGAGGGGAGGACGCTAAACCGCACAGGCACAATGTGCTCAGACATCACCGTGGTTAATGTCTGGAGAAGGCGTTTCGACAATGAGGAAATGAGGGGGGGTGACCCAGCGAGGCCGCGATGCATATTGCTCTGACCCTCCCACTCGGCCCCTGAAATTGTTTTTCAGTTAATCGCAGCCACTTTGCGGTGAACGACACTGACAGATGGCAAGGTCTTTGTCGGGGTTGACCAAGGTGCGAGGCAAATAGTGCTTACTGGTGGGGAAAAGTGAATTTTGGGGCCAAATGATACCCCCACCCCCCAATCAGAGCCACTGAGGCAGATTTGTAAGTGCTGATCTATTCAAAGTGCAAGGAACCAGGAAATAGGGTAGAGGTGTCTCTGCAGGTCTGGAGGATATTACTCTGTGATGTCAGGGGACAGTTTTGCATGATGAAGTGATGTAATTTAAGTCTGATCATCGTTAGTCAATTAGTCGTCTGATCTTTTACTGCAACACAGACGCAGAACACTCTTCAAAAACGTTACACATTTCTTGATTCGTACCAGACAAGCTGATATAAAATAAAAAGACTACAAAGATTTAATAGTTTGTAAAGGTTTTTAGAGTCTTTGCAATCCTTGAGTTGACTATAAGATCAGGCTGTCCACCGCTCTGCTTATTGAAATAGACAAAAAATGATCATCAAAATGTTATGATTGAAAAATAAATACCATGAGATCAAGTCATAAACAATGTAAAATTGTCATTATTTTACGTTTAAAAAAAAAGCACTACAGTGCGTGCAAACAAGAAAACAAGACTTTCACAACACAATTTTAAGCATAAGACGGTGATTAATTGAACAACGTAACTTAAAACCATAACTATAACCAAACAGCACTTGTAAAACTTTTGTCTGAATTATGCTTAAAGGTTATTCGAAGGTAGATAAAAAAATCAATAACAGGAGAAATGTGTTTATCTTGCTTTCCTGAACTGCTCATCATTTCTTGAGTTTTGGATTGAGCTGCTTGAGACTAAAATAAGAGCAAAATAAAGAGTGAATGCTGCGGACACAGTTAATTGTATGGTAACATTTTCTGACATAAAAATTTCCCCTGTGAATCTCGACACGTAGACAAGCTTGTCTTGGTCGCATGACATGTTCCTCAAATAAAATAAACCTGTAAACTAATGTCTTCGGAGAGATTCTTAGCAAGGGGGAAAAGGCCAACTGAGCAGCCAGAAGCGACCTCCAAGACAAGAGAGCTTCTTTGAACAGACAATACCAGGAGTCATACTTAAAACTCATGCACCAAGTCCGCTCTGCACAATATCTGGCGACAAACTAGCAAACGAGGCAATGAAGACTTCAAAATCCAAGAACCTGGATTAAAATACAAGAATTTTTTGAAAGGCAAAAACATGAAAATGTTTTAACAGAAGTTATTGAGGGCCACAACTTCAACAAATGTGTGTGTTATGGTGAGAAAATATTGGTGTAATAATTGTTTAATAATTATTAGATGTGCATAATATAAGATTTAGTGGTTATATTTATATTTAATCATTAGCTGGTGAAGCCCAGAATGCAGGGACGGAGACAAAACAAGTGAATGTGAAATATGCACAGAAAGATACCGAATGACAGAAGTCATACATACATGACACAAATGCACTATCATCGAAACAAGGTCCTGGAAAAACACAAACAATACTATACGGGCAGGTTGCTGGAAAAAACGAAAATCAAAAACAGATGAGCTGGAAATGGCAGGTGTGTCTCCAAATCCAGCGGAAGACCGTGATGTATTCTTCTTCTTCTTTTATTTAATCATGTCCTCGACATGAAACAGTCCGTGGCAGCGACTTCTGTGCATCTTTAGCGCATCTGGAACTTCCATTTCCTTTGTCTCCTCCATAACTGCAAGGTCTCTGACAACAGACACAAATACATGTGAAATACTGGAAACCTTTACCTGTAGCTGTCTTTTAATGAGGATCATTACTGGACCTTTAGCTTACAATGTGTTCATGCAATGTCATATATGTGAAAATGGTGTATTTTAAATGTGAGCCGTCCTTGCAGAGAGAAGAATTGCTTGAAGGGAAATGCAGGAATGACTGCTGACCCTCCTGGACACCCAAATGCTGCTGCCGGGCCGGTCCTCGCCGATCCCTCTGCTTTATAGCCCACCAAAGCACCGGCAGATGGTGCAGCTAAGTAGCTCTCAATGATGCTTAGTCGAGCCCAAACTTCTGAACTATTGATTTTGCATTGGATGAACATGAATCGTGTAAATAAGAGTTGAGTATAGATCCATTGACCCTCCCCCCCCCAGGGACAGAGTGAGAGAGAGTGCTGAAACTTCAGCGAACGACAAAGGGGGCTTCATTTAAAGCGTAATTATCTTTTTTGGAGTGCAGCGACGGAACAAACGGGAGCACCGGAGACGACATGGATTCTCTACTCGTGGGCTGCGGAGGTCAGACCTCCCAGCGAGAAGACTAGCAAATGGAAGTGTTGGAAATTGTGATGATTAACAAACAGATTAAAGGCTAAAATCATCTCTTGTCTGCCAGATGGGAATATTGATGAATGCTTTCACCGAATTTGAGCCGCCTCTTCTACGCCAGTGACAGATGATCTGCGCATATGAAGATTTTAATAACTGCAGATCGGGCTTACTGTTTGCCATCCTTTGTAACCAGATGACAGAGGGTGGAGCTTTTTGTATAAATTATATATCAGTGTCCTCTCATGAGACCTAGTACCATCTGAGTACTAATACATACCCTAAGATCAAAGAGATAGGCCTGATGCGAGTCGGTAATTTCAATTTATTGTATGTGTGAAATGGATGAAAACCAATAGCAATCAGTCTGATTATTATCATAGATTTTCATCAATACGTTAATGTTCTGAACACAGCGAGTACAAAAATGACTTTCATAGACATGTGTAAAAAAAACAACAACAACGACGACGACGGTGCTGTTCAAACAGCTTTTTTTTTGGGGGGGGGGGGGTTGTGAGGAATTTATCTCTAACAAGTCTGATTCATGTTTATTGGCCTCTCAACAGACAGGTAGTCAGTGGAGCTCGGGGAGTGCTAAACAGAAGTACATAAAAAACAATGGAGGAGGGATTGGATCAGCTCAGCTGAAACGCATTTGTCCCGAGGGAAGGGGCCTCGTCGCCAGCCAAAAGGCAGAGACAGTATATCTGGGGAAATGGAATCCTTTGACCGTTTATTAATCAATAAACACATTGGGTTGCATCAAAGCATGACGCATTTTGGCCTGCTTTTAATGTCACTGATTAATCCTTATGGGGGGGGGGGGGGGGGGGCTTTGCCGCCGCAGGGGCTGACAGCTAACAAATCGTCTGCAAACCTGTGGGTGTTTGAATCACACGTCGTAAATACGGCTGGAAGGGAAGCATCAGCAACACATTAGCAGCTTTTCTACGACATTGTAAAATAAGGCTGTAATTTTAATCCGAGCTGTGTCGACGGCACGCAGCTGGTACGAAGAGCAAATTTATTTATGCACAGGCTACACTGTGCTGAAGAGATACGTGTTATGTCGACGTCCAAAGATCTTCTATCTCTTTGATCTTTTGGTTGAGGCATGCAAGTTGGAGGATGAATGAGATTGGAAGTGAAAGCCTTCCAGTTTTATTTAACCCTGCCCCCCCCCCGATGCAACACGAAGCCTGCCTGTGTGCAGATGATAACTAAGAGCAAGAGGCTGACATCAATAGGACTGACTGACTGTCGCCGCTTCTGTGTGCAAATGTGGCTGTCGGTCCGTACACACAGTGCATGTGTTGCCCCTCTGAGGTTCAGAGGGCATACGTGAGTGAAGTAATCAGCCTGCTGGTGATAAAGACTGTGATAAAGAATAGAGAGAGACACTGTAGTTAGCTGCGTTTACTTCACAGAACAGGATATAGTTCTCCCTTTTACAAACAACAACAACAGTAATAGATTATTACAATACTTTTTTATATTTTGAACAACAACCCCATGACATATTATTTTAATATAGACACCATCCTTACATTCACTAAATCCCATACACTCGACCGTTAGCTTAGCAGGTTAGCTTGAAACACCATTCACATTTTACTTCAAAAACCTCGTACAAACTCCGTTTTACTTCTACTCACACACGACAATATCACCTTAAACACCTTCGAACTCTGATTATATACTTTAAAATGGTGACTTTTAAGTGTTTACCAACCTGTGATAAAGAATAGAGAGAGACACTGTAGTTAGCTGCGTTTACTTCACAGAACAGGATATAGTTCTTCCTCTACAGGTGCCTTCGCTACTCTCTACCAGTGCGCGCTATGCGCCATCTACTGGACGGCGTAGGAATTACATGCAACTCCAAAGAGCTTGTATGGGAACCAAATGAATTAATACGTGAAAATAACGCTATTCACAGAAAATAAAATTGTAGGGTCGTCTGTTTTTAATAAATCTTATCAAATAATATTTTAACCCATGCCCTGCCATTTCCAAGCCTCTACACTCTTCCCAACTAAAAATAAATGTCTCCAGACATTTCCTATTTCTGGGTGACTTAGTTTACAAGAGTGTACCAGTTATAAGCATACGGTTGGGATTGGAGGGAATATGGGTACGGCATCAAGTTATAAGTTGTTGGTACAGATGTGGGGAGTAAGAGAGTTCTTACATCCGCAGTCCATGGTTGGTATGAAGGTTGTCCCAGAGTGTCATAAGTAAGTCTCTCCGCCGGTTGTACTCGCCTCTGTGACCTTCTCAGTTCATTCTGTTGGCCATTATTTCCAATCCTTTCCTCCATTTGTCCTTGTTCCTCCTGCAGCAACGCTAGTTCATCCATTTGCTCCTCAACAACCTGCTGTGTGGGCACAGTTTCCTGTCCTACTGGTGGGCAAAATTCTCTAGCTGTGACATTGAGTCTGTGCTGGTTTTGAGGATCTTGCACGTGTATGACAGGTACTGATTGCTGCGAGCTTTGGTTTGATACATTTTGCTGAGGGTTTATGAGTCTGTAAGCAGGAATGTGACTCCGGAGGTTGTAACGATAAGTGTGTTCTTCTTCATCCTCCGAGTTATCACTGTCAGTTTTGTCATCGTCTCGACTTCTCTCAGTTCTTTGATCACTTCTCTGTTTTGTCTTTTTGACGATGGGCAGTTCTTCTAAAGGCAAATCATTTACTGGCAGTAAAAGATTTCTGTGTAACACTCGCACTGCCTTACTGCCTCTCTCTCCTTGTACTTTATAAACTGGTCCATCAGCTACTCTCTCGACTACGCGATGTACTTCAGACTCCCAGTAGGCGCGCAATTTCCCTGGACCTCCTCTTTCCGAGAGGTTCCTAACCAGAACCCTGTCGCCTGGTTGCAGTGCGACACCTTTTATGCGTTTGTCGTAATGCTTTTTGCCTTTGCCTGAAGACTTTTTACTGTTCTCTGCAGCGATTTTGTAAGCCGCACGCATTCTATCAGCCCATTTTTTTGCATAGATCTGATGATTGTGTTTTTCGGTCTCTTTTGTTTCGTTGAAAAGTAGGTCTATTGGCAACCGAGGTGTTCGGCCATACAAGAGGAAAAATGGTGAGTATCCTGTCGACTCATGCCTTGTGCAATTGTAGGCATGGATGATTTGCGGAAGATGTTCTTTCCATTCACTTTTTTTTTCCTCCTGTAGAGTACGAAGCATTTGGAGTAGCGTACGATTCAGGCGCTCCACTGGGTTGCACTGTGGATGGTAGGGCGTAGTTCGTGAGTGAGCGATTCCTGACAGTTGTTGCAATCTTTGGAAAAGACTGTTCTCGAACTCGCGTCCCTGATCATGATGCAACTTTTCTGGATACCCGAAACGTGGTATAAAATCTTGAAATATCTTTTCGGCAGCCGTTTTGCCTGACTTATTTCTCGTAGGGTATGCCTGCGCGAAGCGAGTAAAATGGTCCTCAAGTACTAGAATGTACTCATACCCTCCTTTGCTTGGTTCAAGGTGTAAGTAATCAATGGAAACTAGCTCAAAGGGAGCACTGGTTGTGATGGATCCCATAGGAGCTCTCTGGGGAACATTTGGACGTTTTTGTTTGATGCACAGACATTTCTTTGTGACGTAGTCTTCAATTTCTTGTTGCATATATGGCCAGTAAAAACGTTCCCGGGCCAGATGAATCACCTTGTCACAACCAACATGACCCATATCATTGTGTAAGCTCTTTAACACCATTGGTTTTAACTGTTCGGGGAGGACAAGTTGTTTGTTATGCTCCGTTTTTCTGTACAATAGTCCATTGTCAACATCCAACTTGTTCCACTCATACAGTAGTCTCCTTACTTGCTTACTCATTTTCCGTTTGTCTTTCTCGTTAGGTGTCCATCCATTGAGCTTAAGCGTGGTCACCTCTTTGATTGACTCATCTTCATGTTGAGCAGTTTTAATGTCTTTGGGCGTCATGCTCAAAACACCTCCTGTTGGATCATTGTTTTCACTTGAACTCATTTGCAATGCAGCTACCCAAGGCACGTCATTCTTCTGAACTGCCTTGCTGCCCTGCCACATTGCAGACACGACTTCTGGGGAAACTGTCTCTGTGTACTTACCCATTTGCTGTTGGAAATCTAATGGGTATCTGGACAACATGTCCGCATCGGCGTTCCTTTTCCCAGGCCTATACTTGATGTCAAAATGGAAGTCAGCTAACTCCCCAACCCACCTATGACCCACTGCATTTAACCTGGCTGAACTGAGGACATAGGTTAAGGGATTGTTATCTGTATAGACGGTAAAGGTCGGAGCATAGTACAGATAATCACGGAATTTATCGCAGATGGCCCATTTGAGGGCTAGGAACTCGAGTTTACCAGAATGTAAGTGATAATTTTTCTCAGCAAGTGTAAGAGTTCGGGAGCCATAACCAATCACTTTGAGTTTGTTGTCTTGTTTCTGATATAAAACTGCTCCCAAGCCTTGGTTGGACGCATCTGTATGCAAGACGAATGGTAGATCAAAGTTAGGATAGGCTAGAATGGGCGGGTTGGTCAGTATGTCCACAAAGTTTGACACAATTTCCTGATGCTCACTTGTCCAGATTATTGGTGTGCGTGAAGGAAGTTGGTTTTTGTCTCCCTTCTTTGTTCGTCCTTTACTTCTTTTTGATGCTGGTTTGGTTTCATTGTTTGTGTCCTTAGAGCTCTGGAGGAGTTCAAACAAGGGCCTTGCCAGTCGTGAGAAGTCTTGTATAAACGATCTGTAATAACTGAGGAATCCTAGCAATGTTCTGAGGTCTCCAACTGTGCTGGGCTTCTTCTCTTTCAGAGCACTCACAGCCTCCAAATCTTTAGGGTCCATTTGTACCCCTTCGCTAGACACTAGCCTACCAAGGTAACGCACTTGCTGTTTAAACAGTTCACACTTGGCTGGGCGAAGTTTTATCCCATGTTGTCGCATTTTACAAAGAACTTGTCCAAGATGTTCTATGTGCTCCTCAAAGGTTTTAGAGTAGCAAAGTACATCGTCTAAGTAGGGCACACAACACTCATCTCGAATCCCTTCTAACACTCCTTCCATGCACCTTTGGAATGCGGCTGGTGCGTTTGTTAAACCGAATGGGACACGCACCCACTCGTACAAACCCCAGGGTGTGCTAAAAGCAGTTAAGTGCCTTGACTCCTCACTAACAAAACCCTGATGATATGCGCTGCCCTGGTCCAAGATGGAAAACCAAGAATTTCCTCCAAGACCGTCCAAGAGATCCTGTATCCGTGGCAACGGATGTCTGTCGGGTACTGTTTTCCGGTTCAGCTCGCGAAAATCAACACACAAGCGCAAAGTATTGTCCTTTTTACGCACACACACCACTGGTGACGAATGAGCTGACACCGATTTTCGAATCCACCCCCTGTTTAAAAGGTTCTGCACATACTCCTTTACCTCTCTGTAGAGCGGTCTTGGGATGGAGTTGTAGCTCTTTTGCACTGGTGTGTTGTCTGTGGTGTTGATTTTTAGCTGTAGTCCAGGAATGCATCCAATATCCCCTTCTTCACGGGCAAAAACATCAGAGTGTTCGTAGAGCATTTGGCGAGCAACTTCTTGATCACTTTCTGAGAGATGTTTTACATCAACATTTGGGTGCCATCTCAGGTGTGAAGGAGCTGCACTCAAAATCTCTTTTTCCTCCCTTTGACTGTCACCTGACACTTGAGCTGTACAACAGAATGACGTTTGTTTGACATTTTCAGGACAACTGCTTATAGGTTTATATTCAACAACCTCTTCAATAAGTCCTAACCCAGTCTTTGGATGTAAGAAAATGTCATGTTTGGTTGAGTTTTGGATTGGGATTTTAACTGTCTTCGTAGCACCAGGGGCTACATCAATGAGAGCTGGAAATAACTCCAATCCATCAGGTAAGTTAGTTCCCACACATGGTTCAAACAGCATTTCACCTCCACCCGAAAATGATCTGACATGACATTTTACCATCCCAATTTGGTTACTACGAACGGTGAGTCCTTTTCTTCCAACTTTCAGGGTTGAACTTTCCGGTTCTTTTTCAGTTGACTTGGTGTGAACAGCTGAGATGAGTGACTCGACGTTACATTTCTGGACCCTCAGCGTCTCTGCCAACAAGTCCACTAAACTGATATTGTCGCTTTTGTCACTGTTTCCCATTATGATCTCTTGAATGACATTAAAGCCTAGCAGTGGCGTGCTTACACTTCGTTGGCTGACAAGCATTGGAACATACAAGGATACAGAGCCATGTTGTGAACTTGTGATCTCCAGTAAAACTTCTATCCAGCCTTCAAAAGGAACATCCGTCCCATTTGCTGCAGTGACTTTGAGTGGATGATCAGAAAGTAAACTCTCAAGTGGCTGTATTTTCACATTTGGTAATGTTTCTTGTACCCATGACTTTTCTACAATGCTAACTTGTGCGCCACTGTCCAATAACATCTGTAGTTTTTCTCCATTTAACAGACAACTTATCATACACCTACCGCCTATTAACTGTGCCACACGCTTTTTGTTGGTCGCGTTATGTGTTTTCTGGGACTTAGCAGTAGATGTTGTTTGTTCTGGTTTCAGTCTCAGAGTGTCGTGGGACTCTGCTGATGTTCCAGTCACTGGTGGTCCCTTCCCAGCAACCTCCTGGAGTTTCCCGACACACTGCCTTTCTGAAGGCAACCTATAGCTCTATGCCCCTCTTTTCCACATCTAAAACAATGCGTGCAGTGTTCAATCTCTTGAGCAACACACTGTTGGCACTTTCCCTTAACCAGTGTAGGGGCAGGTACTGTGGGACGGAGGGTATGAGTATTTCCAGTTACTGCATTGACCATTGGGTTCAGAGCCTTTTCTAAACTTTTAGTCAGAGAGGAAACCTGTGCTGTCAGCTCTTGTATAGCAACACGATTAGCTTGGACTTCAGCTTGCATTTTGTCAGAACTTTTGTCATTTTCTACCTGAGCTGCATTAGCATTAACGTATCTTGACTTAAGACTTTGTCCCAGTCGACTCTGTCTCTCTGTATCTTCACTAACAGCTTTTGTTATTAACTCCAAAATGAAGTCATCGGTGACACTTATGTCTGAGATGTGAGGTTTAAGATCTTGTCTCACATATGAACATTTTTCATTCATACCCTGATATAGTGAATTAAGGCACACCCCATGTACCAACTGGTTATCATAGTGCAACCCACTGCTGTTTTTAGATGCAATCAGTACACGCTGTTTTAGACACATTAGTCTATACATAAACTGGTGCGGTGTTTCTTTGTCATTTTGCCGAGCATTGCTCAGTTCCTGAAATAATTCAGCACTTTTCTTCTCACGTAGCTGTGTCTTTAAGAGCCGTTTTAACTCGGCTACAGTAAGTGTATCTTTGGTGACAAGCATGTCTTTAAAGGTACCAGGCTTGATTATTCTTAACACCGTTCTAATAATCTCAGCCTCTGTGATCCCTTCATCAAGTCCTTCATCAATCTGTTTGCACAACATGTTGTAACTTAGATCAGAATCAAAATCAGAGATTTGACCACCATGAATCTTGTACTCTCTGCGCGGTAACAGTGACTTCATTTCAGACATCTTCACTAGACCTATAACTGGTTCAGCAACTACTGATGGCGATGAGAACTTCACCGTGGCTTCTGTGGATGCAGCAGCCTCACTGGTCGCAGGTGCAACAACCTCCTCGAGGTCCGGCGAAGACTCTGCATCTCCTCCCTCAGCTGCCATGGGCGATTGTAGTTCTCTGATGAGGTCGCGGAAAGCGAGCAGGCAAGACATCCCCTGGTCCTCAAGGCTCTTCAGTTGTGGACTTCTCAGAAAGTCAACAATGAAGTCAAAGAGTTCCACTTCGGTCGATTCTGCACCTGGCACATCTTCTTCCACCTCTTCTTTGAATGACTCTGCCAACTTGTAGAGAATGTCTCTTTTGTGGGCACTGGTCAGCTGGTGAAGCTCTTGCTGGATTTCCCATCTCAGGTCACGTAGCACAGCCATCTCTGTTTATCTGGATTCTGTCGCTGTTATCATCGGCTCAGGAATAGGTGATCAGCTTCCCTTGGTTATTCAATGATTAGTGCCAGACAGCCAGTGGCACTAATCCCGGACGAGCCCCCAAAATTGTTGCCCCTCTGAGGTTCAGAGGGCATACGTGAGTGAAGTAATCAGCCTGCTGGTGATAAAGACTGTGATAAAGAATAGAGAGAGACACTGTAGTTAGCTGCGTTTACTTCACAGAACAGGATATAGTTCTCCCTTTTACAAACAACAACAACAGTAATAGATTATTACAATACTTTTTTATATTTTGAACAACAACCCCATGACATATTATTTTAATATAGACACCATCCTTACATTCACTAAATCCCATACACTCGACCGTTAGCTTAGCAGGTTAGCTTGAAACACCATTCACATTTTACTTCAAAAACCTCGTACAAACTCCGTTTTACTTCTACTCACACACGACAATATCACCTTAAACACCTTCGAACTCTGATTATATACTTTAAAATGGTGACTTTTAAGTGTTTACCAACCTGTGATAAAGAATAGAGAGAGACACTGTAGTTAGCTGCGTTTACTTCACAGAACAGGATATAGTTCTTCCTCTACAGGTGCCTTCGCTACTCTCTACCAGTGCGCGCTATGCGCCATCTACTGGACGGCGTAGGAATTACATGCAACTCCAAAGAGCTTGTATGGGAACCAAATGAATTAATACGTGAAAATAACGCTATTCACAGAAAATAAAATTGTAGGGTCGTCTGTTTTTAATAAATCTTATCAAATAATATTTTAACCCATGCCCTGCCATTTCCAAGCCTCTACACATGCAATGACTTACATGCATGACTTTGATTGTATGTGTGTGTGTGTGTGAGAGAGAGAGAGAGAGAGAGAGAACGAGAGAGAGGGAACCCAGACAAACAGGACAGCTGGCAGACAGCCGGACTGTCAGTGAGTGATTAGTGAAATGTGCTACTCTAATAATCTTCCCCCTGTAATAGTTTTCTCAGAAGATGGCCTATTTGATTATTGGAATTCATTGAAGCCTTTAATTACATGCGGCAGACATTTCCAGGCTAATTTGTACCTCTGTCCCATCTCAAAGAGGCAAATCATTTCCGCCCCCCTTATTAGACATCTCTGCCAATATTCCCTGGAACCTCGGTCCTGTCAATAAAGAAGCACGTTAGGACAAGTTGAAGTCTAATATCCAACAACCGGAAAATACGCCTCTAACTGAGTTCCAGCTGAGGATATTGGCAGGATTAATGGATTAGAAACTTGTTAAATAAATAAATATTTTAAAAAAATGACCTGGATTGTTTGCCTTCCTCAATATTTTAGAGACAGGCTTTCTCCTTAAATCTTGATTTTAATGCATGCCATGTAGAGAGCATATAGTGTTACCCTGAACATCAGCCACATTACAGTACTTTGCATTGATGAAAGTGCGACATTCAAATACGGTGGAACCTCATTTTGTGAGTTTGGTGGGGTATCAGTAGGTCAGTCCATAAGGCTTTGGCTTTGGAACCAGAGAGTGGCCGGTTTGAGACCGGTTTGAGACCAGTTTGAGCCGGATCGGCAGCTCGAAACTAGCCCGAAGCATCGAGTGTGGACTCGTGGCTTGAGAGGTGCCGTTTGGCCTCCAGAACGCTGCCAATCCGTTCCCACGCACCAGATAAACGGCCATTTACATGCCTACACTTATATTAATATGTAATTACGTGTTTCTAAAACACAGAGAATACGTAAAAGTGTAAATAATACAAAAAACAAAGCAAAATAAAAATACATTTAACACAATTCTCACCTTTTTGGCTGCGGTGTCAGGAGGGAAGGAGGGAAAGGTCATTGTCCTTCTGGGGTTTTTTCCTTCTCTTTCTCTTTAGCTCAGTTTTCTGAGTCGAAATCGTCGATTTCTCCATCCCGTACTGCAGCAAAATCTGAGCCATTTACGCTATTTTGATATTTGTAGATTATTTCCTTCTTCAATTCAACAGTTGTTGTCACTACTTTCCTACTCGGTTAGACTCCGCCTTCGTTTTCAGTTCGCCTCTGTTCGAACTCCAAAAATCTGTTTGTCTTCCGAGCCATTTTAAATTCCTTTTTTTTTGGGGTCAAAAGCCGAGTTGATCAAGAACGGAGGTTCCACTGCATCAGACACTTAAAGATAATGCCGGGGCACGATGACTGTAAAGTCCAGCCGATGAGCGTTTCTCGTTTGCTGTTCAGTTTTTCTTGTTTGAGGAAAGTAACTTCTACTCACGTGAAAATCTTTCATCCGCAAGAGTGATTTTTATTTTTGATGTTCTCCGAGCACCATTTGTATAACTAAGCAGGGAATTTAAATCTGTTTGATAATCCAAGGAATTACACATCGTTACACGGTCTTATCACCCTCACCTCATCTCAAAATTTTATAAAAGTAGTTGTTTTCATTTCCTGTTCCTTCCTTTTTTCCCCGATCAGAAAAGCCTCCAAGGCATACTTGTGTTGTTGTTTTTTCCTGTTCCTCAGACTTTTTCTCTAATTCTCTAATTCTCCCTTCCAGCCCTGGATGCTTGAAATGATTTCCTTAGCCTGGCCATGCTGATAACGTGAGGGGAGCCTATCTGATGTTGCTCGCTGAGGAAGCGTGATTAGATCTCAGCTATAAAACCACTTTAGTCATCTCTAAACCAGCCACAGGGCAAAAAGTTATCAACACGGGGGGGGGGGGGGGGGGCTCGACTACATACCATCTATGTCATATGTGTCAAACTCAAGGCCCGGGGGCCAAATGTGGCCCGCCACGTCATTTTTTGTGGCCCGCAAGAGCTTTGTGCAGACATTTGTAAAATGCTGAAAAGTAAAAGTGAATCAGAGTTGATGTGTATTTGTAGCTGATGTGTATTTGTAAATGGGGTTACATAACATAACCTCGGCGTATATTTTTACAGCAGCAAGGTAGGTATCGATATATTTTTAGAACTATGCAATCGCGTATGTAATAAAATATGTAGTAGTAAATACAGTTATTTAGCAGCATGTTAAGGAGTAGTTACATTTTATTTACATTACATTACATTTAGTTACATTTACACGATGTTACATTTACAACTGGCCCTTTGACGGCAACCATAATGCTGATGTGGCCCTCGGAGAAAATGAGTTTGACACCCCTGATCTATGTAGTCGAGCCCCCCGTGATCTCTGGAACATGGTGATAATTGTCAAGCAGCAACACTTTTAACACCTGAGACAGACTGATTATTAAATTATTGTAACATCAGCAATTACAAGCAGGTTTAAAAAAATGTCTTTAGATGTGAATGGCACTGAATGAGTTAATGATTCCTAACACCAATTAAATCTGCAACCGGTGTATATGTCACTATGCACATGGACAAAATTATAATTGGCGCAAGTCAGAAGTACATTGAGGATATAAGGAGAAAGTTAGACATAAATAGACTAAAAAAAAATATGCATTCATATTGTTAAGAAAATGACAAATGCATCAATCAAATGGGCTTTAAAATAACATAAGTGAATGGTTTAAATGAACAGAAATGTCCCCGTTGACAGCTGAGTTCCACCCTGTACTCTTGAGAGTGGCCATGGCACTGGTCTATCCTGTGGCCGTGGGGCTAGCGCAAGCGGACGCACTTTTGGTTCAAGGTTAATGCCTGTTGGCTCACCTCGGGACACACACGGCTGTGATTGAAGCATGCTCAGACTCGATGCCCAAGGGATTAACACCACCCGAATAACAGCAGCAGTTTCCATTCAGTGACCTCTCGCATCACCTTCCGCTCCTCCGTGGATTACTGTCGCAAACATTGTCATTTTGTCTGCCTTTGTTTTACAACCAGTGTACCGATTCCTGACGAATTAATTGAATTGAAGAAGAGGGAAAGAAAAATAATTCAAGCAGAGGAAAAGTGGAGCAGAAATCTTAGACCCTTAAAACAGATTTGTGTTTTCTACCATTTAGTGAGGACAGAAAAATAAATATATATATATATACTGTGTATAATTGTCATCCCGCCCACCCGGACGGTAAGGTGTCCCCTTCAAGCTCGGGTCCTCTACCAGAGGCCCAGGAGCTTGAGGGTTGTGGGGGGTGAGGTGTTGGGTGCAGGTGGGGCGCTGTGCCCCGTGCCGCTACGCTATCCTTGTTGGCTGTGTCGGTGACTGTCGCTCCCGGGCCCTGAGCTGGTTCTTCTGCGGGTGGCTCTGGTGGGGCCCCGGGGGTCATTCTCGGGGTGCTGTGGCTTGTGCTCGGGTGCTTGGGGTAATCTGGGGGACTTGTCTTTTTCTTAGGCGGAGGTTTCACGCATGCCAGGTCCACCACACCAGCACCTATCAAAACGAGAGTTAACTCCTCCCACCGGTCTCTGAGTCAGTGCCGGTTGCTGGGTTAGTGTTTGTGGCTCTCACTCTGCTCCCCATCTTCTTCCTCAGATCTCCTGAGACCTTGATGACCCAGAAATTCCTCTATAAGCCGATGAGAAACTGGTGTTTGGGATAATTATTGGTTCTGGTTGCATGAGAGGAATAGAAACAATGAGCACAAATAAATCCACTACACTTTATTCCTGAAAGCTCGATCTGCGTTGCTACATCTATCCCTATATACCGCTGTCTTCTATGTCAGGCTGGTTGGCCATCACCAATTTGTCCATCTGGATGTGGAAGTCCCACAGGATCTTGGCTTGATTGTTCTCAAGCACCTTTGAAGGTGGACTCTGGGTGGATTTCCAACTTTGGCAGCTTATTCATTTGCGCTGCTAGGCATTCATGGGGCAGAAGGTGTGAATCATGCCGGGCTTAAGAGCAGCCAAGCTCTTCATTTTGGACACTCTTGTCTGGATATCTGCTGTTGTGATGACTACTGGGTCTTGTCCTGGGATGCTGCGATGCTCTGATCGTAAGTCTGCTAGCCATTGGGTGACCCTGGGTGGGTCTGCTGTGATCTTGCTACCGTCCCACTGAGAGGAGACCTTAGCTGGATTGTTGGAGAACATCATGTTTGTTCTCCCGGCCTCTACTTCTCTTGTTTACCTCTTTAGGCAGGTAGCTAGGGCTGTGAGCCTCTGCCTAGCTGCGCCCAGTTCCTCAGCTGCGGACAGCTTGCTGTATTTCTTGGGCAGTTCTTTCTTAAGATTGACACCTCTGCTCACATAACTTCTCTCTATGTTGCCATGACGTTTTGCCTCTAGTTTTCCATGGAGGTCCCTGCTGCTTCCGGCTGCTCATGCTGTTGATCATGTAGCCAAGTGTCTCTCGGGATATTGATGCTGCTGCATGTAGTTGTTTCTTGCGTGGAGGTGGGGTTTCGAAGCAACCATCCTTCCCACATTCTCTGCATGTACCCCCTTTTGCTTGGGTTGTTACCGTAGTAGCACTCCTTCAAAGCCCTGTTCTCCAGCCTGCTCCACCTATGTCTTGTTCCAGTACCCAACTTGTCATCAGGGTGTTCTCGTTCCCCAACACCTGACGCGAACCTTGTTAACCCGGGCAAAGCTCGAGCCGGTGTGACTATTTTTCCTTGTTTCTCTCATTCCAAGGCGCGGAGCGTGAAGTCTTGCCTAAGGGTTAGGGATGTTGTTATAGGGATTCAAACCCCAGATCTTCCGTACCAAAGTCTGCAGCGTTACCACTGAGTGTATAATTTTGATATATCTAATATTTATGATAAGAATTAGCTGCCCTTTAAACGTCTGTGAAAGGTAAACTGCTTGGGCCCTTGTGGCATCGGACGCACTGCTTGTGTGTTGCACCACAAGTTGATCACAGGCCATCTGGTCAGGCCCGGCATCAGCTCCGCCAGAGGCAAACTGCACAAAGTCATTTGTAAGTGTCGCAGGCGGTCCCCCAGATCCTCAAAAGCTGTAATGACTTTTGAGGGTCGGTCCACTGAGGCTCTGTCTTCCATCAGGGACTGCAAATGCAAGGACACCAAATTCACCAGCAGGTAGCAGCTTGATAACACAGTGTGGGAATATGACCAGCAGGCTCTGCATTAATGTGCACACTGACCTTCATTTATGTGATTTATGATGTACGTCTCTACAGTGTTTAAAAAAAAATCTGATTACTGCAATAAAATATTGAAATAATAATTTACATTAAGTCTTGCCAATTCACCAACTCTGTCTTTGTGTCGTGACCTTTTCAGATGCCCGGGTTTCTTTCAGAAACGCAACTCCCGATATTCACATGAATATTAGTCCACAGTATCATATGTTTCTGTGCATCCTGTCTAATGCAGAGATACTGCACCAGTTTGGACAAATAAAACCTTTCTTTTTTTTTTTTACTTACAATGAAAAACACACCAAGAAGGTTCCACCACCACTCAGACCAAATTGTCCGTATGTTCGTAGTTTTTTGTCTTTTGTGTGGCCCTGATATGAACTGGCATATATCGTCCCGGGTGAACCCTGCGTCTTTCCATAGCAAGCTATCCAGCAGATTAGGGTAGACTGTAGACGAGACGATTGAGACGTCTCGACTACACGAGGATGGACGGATGGAAAAAACTTCGGTTTAACGACGGTCCAGTTGGCATTAAACCAAGCTGGAGGCAGATCGGTGACCCGCTCAGCCAATCGGAGCATTGGAAGCCCAACCCACTGTGATGTTTGGGTGTTTATACAAAATCTTCGTCTTCTTCCCAGGTAAAGGTAAAGGTCAGGCATCCCAAAATGTTACAATGCTTGTATAACCCTGCAAACACAGTGCCATCAAGTCCGATCTATGCTGTCGGCCGCAGGCTGACAAACAAATAGAATGCTTGAACACATGCCACACACACAAACACACACACGGTTTGATTGACAGCACATCTCCGGCAAGGTCAGCACACACACACACACACACCTCCACAGATGAATGCCGAGAACTGAAGAGCGTAACACGCACAGAGGACAGCACATTGAGTGGATTAAATTTACTTTGCTAATAAATTACCACCAAAAAATAAATTAAAAAAAATCACTGACAAAAGAAAAGTCCTCAGATCCGGCACCGCTGTGCAGAAGGTCCTGCCTCGCTGATCAGAGTGGGGTTTATACCCATATCATGATGTCCTTCCCTCCTCTGCCACAGCCCCCCCCCCCCCCCCCCTTCTATAGTTGACGACCTCAGGACTGCTGTCCCCAGCTAATAATTGCTGACACACCAAACCCAACACAGCCCAGCAAGCCTTTAATAGTTTTCATTTTTCTTCCTTACAGGAAGGCCTCTAAGGTGCCATCATGAATGATCAGCACACAGCCGCCATCACGGCCCCTGCGCATGCACACACACACACACACACACACACACACACACACTCACACACGTGTGCGCCCACACAGCCATCCCAGACATCTTTCCGCTCTCTAGCCATTTATCCCTCTGTGTCTTCCTCACCTCTCATCTTCTCCCCATACAGACAAATTCATATCAACCATTTTCCTGCCCACACCTTTCATCATCACAGGCCCTATTTCACAACATTAATACTCTCCCGCGCACCCTAATATTAATTCATGAACTATTTATTTATTTATTTATTTATTTTGGGGGGGGGGGCATTTATCAGGTCCAGGACGGAAGATTGGTGCAACGACCCGCTGTTTAGTCAAAAGCCTAAAACCCCTAGCAACACCTCCAATCTGGGACACAACCAACCAACTCATTGGTTGGGGGGGGGGGGCGCAGACCATATTCATTTACGAGGACACGCAGTCACAACATCTCAAAATCTAACACACATAATCGTACATGTTTTGAAGCCTTATCCCGCCTCAGACGATTCTCTGTCTATACAGCCGTCCCTCTTCTGCTTCGCTCACGCAACGTTTGTCTGTCTGCGTAGCTTCAGTGAACTTTATTTGCCTCCCTGCTCTGTTTGTGTTTGTGGTCACGTCTCCGAACTGCTTCAATCGCTGTGAGGAGTTATTTGTCGCAGATTCAACGCTGTTCTGGAAACTCACTCTTGCTATCAATCAAACACCTCTGACTGTCAGCTGTGAGAAACGTTTGCTTGTTCATGATGACAATTTACATCTTGTTTGTCATGATTGCTTTGCATCAACATTCCGCCCTCCAACCCTCCTTGAACGCCGAGGCTGACACATCAGCCCCCCCATCGGCCCTGCGTTTCTTCTCCTTCCAGGCCTTCCGGATCTGGTGCCGCCAGCACTCATTTTTCTGGGCTCCATCTGTCAAACAAGGGGAGGTTGCGAGACAAACACCGGACGCTGCGCTTGTTTGGTTGCTTCTCGCTGCTAGTCTTCATGTCTGGTTGGTGTAAATGAGAATCGATGCAAATCAACGGGATTGCTTTTGGTTTATGACACATTGACACTTTCAGAGAAAGAGGCAATTGCTGGTGTTTAAAAAAAATTGCCACAATGGCAATCACAACAAGGCAGGAGTGACTTAAGTTGGGGATGGGCTCCATCGGGCGCGGCAGAACGAATGAGACAGGCGGCCTTTGGCATAGGCTTTCATCTGACATCGCCGCACAACCTCTCGAGCCCGCTTGGAGAATACAGGGTGTTTCATGCTGGAGCACTTACTCCTTCATGATTGATCACTTTGCTCATAATTTCCTAATTTCCAATCCATTGGGGGACTTAACTGGAAATGACCTCTTTTTTTTTCCCCCTTCGGCACCAGCCAGCTTCCTTTTATTTCAGCACGGGGCTAAATGGGAAGAATCTTCCAGCCCATTAAGCAGACTTTCTGTGTCATAAAAGTTTGGTGGCGGAGTCGCCGCCCCCCCTCCCTTTATCTCTCTCTCTCTCTATAGGCAGTGGCACAGAACTGCCTATTTGATCTTCTGGCTGCAGGTTAATGGAAATCAGCTTGCTCATCAGCAATAACGGATTGAACTTAACCACCTACCTTCACCCTGTCAATTCAGATAAAAAAAAACAAAAAAAAACACTTACATTGGACGTCATCTCATTCCCCTCTGTCAGGTAATCAGTATTTCACTTATAATCCTCTTCAGGAGTAAAATTACAATGACCTATCCCTGAGTCCTGAGCAGAAGGGTGGGGGGTTTGGGGGATTTTGGGGATGGCAGCCAAATGGGTGATAGCCCTTAAATCCTGAGGAGACCAAAAAAATGAATATATAAACAGTCATAAAGACTTAAAGAATATGGGACTTTTGGGGAACAAATTGTTCTTCACGTTGTTGTTCAGAGAAGTTAATATATTTGTGGGATAAGTATGCAGCAAGATTGAGCCAGAGCCGCCTTACAGATGGCGTGCCATATTTACGCCCTCTAGCGGGGTGTGTCTGCAGTTCTACTGAGTCACAGCATGCACCAGTTAGCCTCTGTGACCAGCACAGACACTGCAACTGGGTGGACTGGGCTGGTGGCCAATGAGCCTCAAGTTTTTGTCCCATTAAAAAAGAGAATATACAGCAGGGTGGAAGAGAGAGTCAGCCAGTCGTAACTTGACCTGCACGCACGCCTGGTTCATATATTCAGGTGACACGAATGAAAACATTAATCGCTTCATCAAATCCGTGGAAGAACATGTTTGTTTCTTCAGGTTTGGGTGTTAATAATCTAATAACAAATGCTTTTAAAGAATGCCTTATTCTGCCTTATAGTGAAAAAGGAATCAACCCATAATACTGTCCAAGTGGCTGATTTTGTGCACACAGTTAGTGTTCGTGTGACGTTTGCTGAATCAGTCGGAGAATTGTTCTAAAGCTGCAAGAAATGAATCAGTTCAACACGTTCACTCGAGCAGCAGCCAGTCACAAATTCAATTAATATAATAACCATGTGAATACATGTTACTTCAATATATATATATCTTTAAGAATAGCAAATCGATTTAAGGTCTTTTTCTTCAATGGTCCGATTGCAACAGGTCCTAAATGAGCAGGCAATTAGCGTAGCATAAAAACTGCAGTTAAACAGCTAGCCCCAGCCAAAATTAAAAGCGCTAAACATTTTTCTGTATCTGTGTAGTTAACAAAAACAAGATGCAGCGTGTTAATAAATGCATGAGAGGTTTTTAGTTTTTTTTTAAATCCCATTAACCCATTTCCAAATCAGCCTACACATGTATCTCTCTTCTCCAACCATGCCATTTAACATGAGTGTCTGCCCCAAAATGTCAAACTAATTGTTGACACCATATTCAAAGTGTAGCTAATCATGCTCTGATTTCCTGGTTACGGCATATTTTTTTAAAATGCCTTCTCGTATCTATTATAAGATTTAACACCTTCTTTGTAGTCGAAATGAACAGATGTGAAAACACACACAAGGGCCAATCACAAAATGTGTCACGCAGTTACAGCTCTGCCTCTTCTCTGCATTTGAAGACTTTTCCATCATTCTTTGAGCTCTCAACTTTTGCCTGACTTTTAGGTGGTTTCCAAGCAACAAAGTCAAATCTCCCGTTTTGGCTTTCATTCTAATGGGGATTGAACACAAATCGGATGCATGTCCCAGACTCTTTATTTTGCACCGTATACATTCCTGTGATCCAGGAGCTGGGAAATGCTTCACTACGTTCAGCTTTCTGTTGCTCCCAGCGATAAGGAAACATCAGATCTGTCTCAAATCATGTGAGGAGAAAAAATGTCCACGCCGTTATCTGAGACCTTAACAGCCTCCTGGTCCCACAGCTGGCGATCAATCACCGAGACACATGAAGACCAACATTATCAGTCTGTAACTGGCAATAATTTGTTGGTTGATGGAGTGATCGAGAGAAACTGTTCTTTTTTTCAGGCTATGGAGAGAGAAATAATCTATCACAGTGAAGTAGCTCAGACCCCAACACCGGCAACTAATGGAAATAAATGAAAGGACAAAAACGTGACGGAGGGGGTCATAATCAGGGGTTGATTACAGGCCTCGCTGCTGATTTAGAGGCAGTCAGCAAGCTAAATGCGTCTCCTCAAACAGGAAGTTTCAATCATCATCCACTCATCAATTAATGGTGATGAAGAAGTGATCTGACTTCACAGTATTAAGGGGTGGAGAGAGGAGAGTGACTTTCTGCAAAGGCAATGCCAGTTGGGTGAAAAATACTTCCAGAGTTTGCAAAGTGTTATTGAGAGATAGACAAAGTTTCGTGAAAGGATTCCGACTTTCTCTCCTCCTCCTCCTCTCTTTCTTCCTTTTTAAGGTATTTGGATATGTCTCCAAAGCTGCTGGATCAAACTCGGCCTGATTCCCCAATGTTTGCTCAACAGTGTAAATTCACTTTAAAGAGGAGTGTGAGCCTGCACAGAGCAGATTGCTGCCAGAGTATCTCCGTGATTCTTACCTCTCACCATTAACTTTCTTATTTTTTTATCATCTTTTTTTATTATTCTCTGAATCAGTGTTTAAAACTTGCTCTGGCAACATTTAATAAAGGTTTGTTTCCTGGAGGCGATGTATATTTATATATATATACGGTAGATAGACAAATGGAAATATCTCCCGTTGCATATTAAAATAATCAGTAATGAAAAATATTACCTTTAATCTTTGAAATTAATTGGATACATTTCCTGGAATAAATCGAAGCAAATCTTCATAGCAGAAGAAACACACAGTAGTTAATGTCGGAATGGTTTTACATTTCATGTCCAGGATGACCATATATGGAATATGGAAGGTTTTTCATCCGTACTAAATGTAAATGTATTTCTGCATTTTTATGCTTATGAGAAGCAACAGGTTTGTTTTTTACATGTACAAACACATCCAATTTATTTTTTTCTTAGTTTTTATTTGACACTAAAATTAAAATTCTACCTTTTTTAATATCAGTAGTTCTGCCTGTGCTAAAAATTACTATTATGTAAAAAATAATAATAATAGGTACTTGTCTTAAAAAGATAGCTGCTCCTGCTATAACAAATTCAACTAGAAAAGCATTCAGAGAGAGCAGACCTCCGCCGACCAGCGCATTCTCCTCATAATTAGATTTACACCGTCCACATTGTGATCTGGATCATCTTCAAAAGGTTCTAAATATTCATTTCCTGAACATATCATCAAGATCTGTCCAAAACATTTTGAGTTATCTTGCTAAAGAATGGACGGACAAACGAACTCCGGCGATGACACAAGCCTCGCCGCGGCGGTGGTGATGACTGCTAAGGAAAACATCCAAAATCTACATTCTGGAACTGGCGGTGAGTTGCCAATAATCTGTTCTTCACAACCGAATTCACAGTCGGAAGCTTTTCACACAACTTGTCATTCATGTTATAAGTAATCTTACAGTCTTAAAGGATCCTACAAATGTGCACACCGTATAACTATACAATGAAAACAATACAGACTCAAATCTTGGTGTGGGTCAGGTGGAAGGGCGGATCAACATCTATTTCATCTTCCTTATGTTTCAACATGCTGTATACGAAGCTATGGAGAAACTGGAGAGCCAGTTTCACCTAAATATTCTGTGGAGGGGTGGGGGGGGGCATGGACCAACCGAGCTCGTTGTTGGGGTTTTCAGGGGGTTTTATTCATTCTTCTCTCTCTCTCTCGACAGTGGGCGTGGCAGAGAACGGAGCGGCAGTTACAGACGCACCTGAAACCATCATCCCCATTATCCCACTGCTTAAAGTCCCTCCGTCCCCACAGTCAATCACCAGATCACCCAAATGTCTCCCGTGCCTGTCTCCCGTGCCTGTCTCCCGTGCCTGTCTCCCGTCCCCTCCGATCTGTTCCTGGTTTTCCCGTTCCAGTCCCTGCTCTTTGGTGAAGCCGTTCCGTTCTCTGCCGTTTTCTGAACTCAGCTGAGTATTTTGATTTTGTTTGTTTGAGTTAGCTGCCAGCCCAGCTGTTGTTTCTGCACTTTTGTTTGGCTGTGATTTTGCGTTGTTTTCTTGCTAGGACGTTCCAGCCCGTCCACCCCCTCGGTACAGTTTTTGACTGAGTGTTTTGTGTTCTTTGGGAACCATTGAAGACTGTATTTTGATTTCCTAACTCAGTCTCCGCATTTTTGGGGTCTGGCTCTGCTCCTTGGCCTTACGGGACACGACAGAGTGATCTGGTCATTATGGACCCCGCGGAGTCGGACAGAATCCACCACGCCCTGTCTACCCAAGGTGCCTTGGTAGGACGGCATGAGCAGTCTATTAATGAGATCCTGGCGGCGCTTCAGGGCTTATCGGCCGGTGTCGCTCGGCTCACCCAGGCGGTTACCCGAGGACCTGACACCGCCTCGGGGGGAGCCCCAGCCCCCGTGAACCCTCAGTACCGCGAACCGAACATTCCGGCTCCCGCCCGGTACTCAGGGGAGATGGGCACCTGTGGACAATTCCTGTACCAGTGCCCCATCGTTTTTGATCAGCAGCCGTTTACGTACGCCACGGAAGGAGCCAAGGTGGCGTACGTGAAGAGCCTGCTGTCGGGCCGAGCCTCAGCGTGGGCGTTGGCCGTCTCCGGCGCCGACTCACCCGTTACGCGCTCTTGCCATTCATTTGTGTCTGAGCTGCGGAGGGTTTTTCACCATCCAGTCAGGGGGAGACAAGCAGGCAGCCGGCTCATTGCCCTCAAGCAGGGCACCGCCTCCGTCGCAGACTACGCCGTAGATTTCCGGGTGTTGGCGGCGGAGAGCCACTGGAACGAGGATGCGCTACAGAGCGCGTTCTGTCACGGCTTAGCCGGCCACATCAAGGACGAGCTGGCGGCGCGTGACGAGTCCGAGACATTAGAGGAGCTGATCTCGCTGTCCATCCGCCTGGATAACCGGTTGCAGCAGAGAAGGAGGGAGCGGACAGGAGAACAACGCGCCTCAGCCCCCCCAGCAGCCGACAGGACCGCGATGCGCAACGTGCCAGCCCCTGCCCGTCCATCAAGCCCGGCAAGCGTCTCTCCAGCGACTGAGGAACCCATGCAGTTGGGGAGGTCCCGGCTCTCCAACGTGGAACGGGAACGCCGCCGTCGCCAGAACCTGTGCTTGCATTGTGGGGAACCCGGCCACTTCCTCGCCACCTGCCCACAACGCCCGGGGACCCGAGCCCAGCAGCCACCCAAGGGCGCCACCTGAAGCCACGCTGCATCGGTGACGGAGCCCTCTGGCAGGATCCACGTACAAGGTACGATTCAGGGCCACGAGAGCTCGCTGCCGATCCACGCCCTAGTGGACTGCGGGGCGGATGCAAATTTCATAGACACCGAACTATGCGCTCAGAGTAATATTCCGCTGGAAGAACTACCACAACCGTTGAAGGTCCACGCGCTCGATGGTCTACAACTCACCCTTGTCACGCACCGCACTGCTCCGATAACTCTTCTACTCTCCGGTAATCACCGGGAGAACATTTCATTTTTTGTTATTCCGTCACCCTCGTCACCATTGGTTTTGGGCCTACCGTGGCTGAAGCTTCATAACCCACACATAGACTGGTCTGCGTCCGCTATAACGAACTGGAGCACGTTTTGTCATTCCCATTGTCTGCGTTCAGCTACTCCTTCTAGAGGTCGGTCTCCCACTCACACCCCTGAACCCATCGACCTGTCTGGTGTTCCCTCGGTATACCATGACCTCCAGGAGGTCTTCAGCAAGGCCAGGGCTGTCTCTCTGCCCCCGCATCGCCCTTATGACTGTGCCATTGACCTGCTCCCAGGCTCCCCTCTCCCCTCCAAAAGGCTGTATAATGTGTCAAAGCCGGAGAGGGAAGCCATGGAGACCTATATCTCTGAGTCGTTGGCGACGGGCCTTATTCGTCCTTCTTCTTCTCCCGTGGGTGCGGGTTTCTTTTTTGTGGAGAAGAAGGACAAGACACTACGTCCCTGCATAGACTTCCGGGGACTTAACAACATCACGGTGAAGAATAAGTACCCGCTCCCCTTAATCGACTCAGCATTTGGTCCCCTCCATCAGGCCTCCGTGTTCACAAAATTGGATCTCCGCAACGCGTACCACCTTGTCCGCATCAGAGAGGGGGACGAGTGGAAGACCGCCTTCAATACCCCATTAGGCCATTTTGAATACCAGGTTATGCCATTTGGCCTTACAAACGCCCCGGCCGTTTTCCAGGCTCTGATTAACGATGTGTTCCGTGATATGTTAAATCAGTTTCTGTTTGTATATCCTGACGACATCTTGATATTTTCTCGGACTGAGCAAGAACATGTACAACACGTGAGGCTGGTTCTGCGGAGGTTGCTGGAGAACAAGTTATTTGTAAAAGCAGAGAAATGTGATTTTCATACTAAATCTGTGAGTTTCCTAGGCTTCATCCTCGAGAAGGGTCAACTTAAGGCCGACCCCGCTAAGATCCAGGCCGTGGCTGACTGGCCACAACCCGTATCCAGAAAGCACCTCCACAGGTTTTTAGGGTTTGCGAACTTTTACAGACGCTTCATTAGGAACTACAGCCAGGTGGCAGCTCCCCTAACTAGACTCACCTCTGTCAAAAGCCCGTTTGTGTGGTCACCCGCAGCTCACTCAGCTTTCCAACGCCTGAAGGCGTTATTTACCACGGCACCTGTGCTGTCACACCCAGAACCGTCGTTGCAGTTTGTAGTCGAGGTGGATGCATCAGACACGGGCGTCGGGGCAGTCCTGTCCCAACGCTCCCCTCAGGACCAGAAGATGCACCCGTGTGCCTATTTCTCCCGTCGGCTTACGGCTGCCGAGAGGAACTACGACGTGGGGAATCGGGAGCTGCTGGCCGTAGTGTTAGCCCTCCAGGAGTGGTGTCACTGGCTGGAGGGCTCCGCACATCCCTTCATTGTGTGGACAGATCACAAGAATCTGTCGTATCTACAGACCGCCCGCCGTCTCAACTCGCGCCAAGCTCGGTGGGCTTTATTCCTTGGCCGCTTCAATTTCACGTTGACTTATCGTCCAGGCTCCAGGAACCAAAAGCCCGACGCCCTCTCCCGGCAGTTCTCACCCTCTGCGGAAGAGGTCGTGGTGGAGACCATCCTTCCTTCCTCCTGTGTGGTGGGGGCTGCCAGGTGGGAGATTGAACGGTTGGTCCGGGAGGCACTGGGGGATCAGCCTGTCCCGGAGGCCTGCCCCGGTAACCGTATGTTCGTCCCGCCAGCAGCCCGGTCCTCCGTGCTCCAGTGGGGGCACATGTCCAAGATCGCCTGCCACCCTGGGAGCCACCGGACTCTCACCCTCCTGCAGCAGAGATTCTGGTGGCCCAGGATGACTGCTGACGTCCGGGAGTTTGTCTCTGCCTGCTCCGTCTGTGCCCGCAACAAGGCTTCCCACTGGGCACCCGCTGGCTTACTCCGTCCACTGCCGGTACCGCATCGCCCTTGGTCCCACATCGCCATGGACTTTGTCACCGGCCTTCCACCTTCTCGCGGCCATACGGTCATTCTAACAATTGTGGACCGCTTCTCGAAGGCGGCTCACTTCATCCCTCTTCCCAAGCTCCCTTCCGCTTTGGAGACGGCCGAACTCCTCACCCTTCATGTCTGCAGGCTCCATGGAATTCCGATGGACATTGTCTCCGACCGAGGCCCTCAGTTTGTGTCCCAGGTCTGAGGACGTTCTGTCGCTCTCTGGGGACCTCGGTCAGCCTATCCTCTGGGTACCATCCCCAGACCAACGGCCAGACGGAGCGGGTCAACCAGGACCTTGAGGTGGCTCTCCGGTGCGTGTCGGCCCAGAGTCCTGCTTCCTGGGTCACTCACCTGCCCTGGGTGGAATATGCCCATAACTCCCTGGTCAGCTCGGCCACTGGTATGTCCCCGTTTATGGTCTCTTTGGGGTTCCAGCCCCCTTTGTTTCCTGCCCAGGAGGAGGAGGTCGCAGTCCCCTCTGTCCAGGAGCACCTCCAACGGGCCCGGCGTGTCTGGCGCGAGGCCCGGGAGGCCCTTGTGCGGACCGCGGCCCGCAATCAGCAGATGGCAGATCGCCATCGCACCCCTGCCCCTCTGTATCAGCCGGGTCAGAAGGTTTGGCTGTCCTCCCGCGACCTTCCTCTGCAGTCGGTGGGTAGGAAGCTTGCCCCCAGGTACATTGGCCCGTACGAGATTGATGAGATCATAAACCCCAGTGCGGTGCGGCTTAAGTTGCCGGCTGCGCTGCATGTTCACCCCGTGTTCCACGTCTCCCTTCTGAAGCCGGTGGCCGACAGTGACTTGTGCCCGCCGGCCGTGCCCCCTCCGCCCGCCCGGCTCATTGACGATCATCCCGCCTACACCGTCCGCCGGCTGTTGGATGTCGGCCGTCGTGGCCGGGGGTTCCAGTACCTGGTGGATTGGGAGGGGTATGGTCCGGAGGAGCGGTCGTGGGTCGCGCGTCCTTTGATTTTGGACCCCGACCTCCTCACTGCGTTCTATCGGGAGTTTCCGGACAAGCCTGGTAGGCCGCCGGGTGGCGGCCGTTGAGGGGGGGGTACTGTTGGGGTTTTCAGGGGGTTTCATTCATTCTTCTCTCTCTCTCTCGACAGTGGGCGTGGCAGAGAACGGAGCGGCAGTTACAGACGCACCTGAAACCATCATCCCCATTATCCCACTGCTTAAAGTCCCTCCGTCCCCACAGTCAATCACCAGATCACCCAAATGTCTCCCGTGCCTGTCTCCTGTGCCTGTCTCCCGTGCCTGTCTCCCGTCCCCTCCGATCTGTTCCTGGTTTTCCCGTTCCAGTCCCTGCTCTTTGGTGAAGCCGTTCCGTTCTCTGCCGTTTTCTGAACTCAGCTGAGTATTTTTATTTTGTTTGTTTGAGTTAACTACCAGCCCAGCTGTTTGTTCTGCACTTTTGTTTGGCTGTGATTTTGCGTTGTTTTCTTGCTAGGACGTTCCAGCCCGTCCACCCCCTCAGTACAGTTTTTGACTGAGTGTTTTGTGTTCTTTGGGAACCATTAAAGACTGTATTTTGATTTCCTAACTCAGTCTCCGCATTTTTGGGGTCTGGCTCTGCTCCTTGGCCTTACGGGACACGACACTCGTGACATCATGCATCGTCAGGGAATGTTGTCAAACCTCATTTCTGTAAATGAGTGTAATGAGTTCTTTCCTAAACCGATGGACTTCCCCCAAGTTACAGTTGAATAATCCTACAAACACGTGAAAACATAAAACTTAGTATCATGTTTTGTTCCGCTTCGGCATTAAAAAGCACTAAAAACTAAAACACTGTCATGACTTTTTCTTTACTTCATTCTCACATATTATATGTGTGTGTGGGGGGGGGGGGGGGAGAAATAAATACAAGTGGATTCACTTCTATGTCTATGATCTTTACGCAATCAAACATGTTGACACAATCTGCAGTACTGATAAATGCTTCTCCATATTATCTTGTGTTTCAGCAAAGGAGAGCCGGATCTGCCGTTTATCACATTTACCTTTACCACTGTAGGAAATGACATCAAAATAAACTTTGAAGCATGAATGTTATTTTGAAACATGCCCACAACTGGAAAAACGTTAAAACATAACATACAAATAAAGGTAGGATTCACTCTGAGTTATAACGCATTTGTGTTTTTATTCTTTTAATAAGCGACAACAGAAAGTTTTTCTTGTTTGGCTGTGTAAAATCAGTAATTACATTTGCGCGCATGACAGCGCAACATGTTGCGGGGAAGTCGACAGGAAGACGGGGCGCTGACGACCGCAGAAGTGATTGTTCCAGAAGCTTCTGCCGCAAGAAGTCGCAGCAGATGCTGGAGATGACAGAGCAGCCTGAGCGCGCACTGACAGACTTCAGCGTGCGTCAAGGCGCAGCTGCGGCGCGCGGCGCCCGTCGGCGCGTCCGCAGCTGGGGCCGCGCAGCGCGGCGGGCGCAGATCTGTGCTGACCTGACCATCAAGGGAAACGTGGAGATAAATATTTTAGGATGTATGAACATAAAGTGGAAGCGTTCCAGTTTAGTTTCCACAAAATTATCTGATTTTAATAAGATGTATTCAAATGGCTGCTTCCTCATCTTTGTTGACAAAAGTCCCACATTAAAATAAATAAATAAATACATACAAATATAGCATAGTCTTTTCATAATTGGGTCTTTAAATGAAAGCATTTGATATTTTCTTGCATACCTGGTATAGATAAAAAATTAAAAAAAACTGTAAATATTAGTTTTGTTTTTCATCCTCATTCAGTGCAATGCATTCATGCTGTTCAGAGTAAAATACAGACACGTTACATTCGAAACATGCAAAGATAACATTCCGCGTCCTCAAACATGTTTGGCTTTGTTGGAATCAGTGCTATCGCTTCGTCTCAGTGAGGTTATACTACCCTCTAGCGGTTTCCTCACACCGATGCAGCACTGCTACATTATGCACTCAGAGCCTTTAAAATGAACCATTACAACCACCTTTTTATTTTTATTTTTTATTTTTTACATGTTTCTTCTCCCAAATTACAAATCTTCCTCCCAGAAATCATGTCGTCATTATATTTGAGCTCCCACGGACAACCCTTGTTGAACTTAAACACATTTTCCCTTGCAGAGGAAATGAAAATATATTCATTTACTTCCAATAAACGCGTAAATAAACATTTGCAGCTCCAGTTTATGTGTGTTTCCTGCTTTTCTTCAGCTGGAATTGTGGAAACCTTGAAAGGAAATGAGTCTACATTTAGCATCCAGCAGCTCTGGCCATTATCACGTCTCTAATAGCTTCCTCAATGGAGCAGCATTTTATAGACGGGGGGGGGGGGGGGGTTCACTGGTCAACCAAGACACACGTCATTAGCCCGAGCAAACGCTGCACACCTTATTTGTATCACATTAGCTCCTTGATGTGCCATAGCATATTATATCAACAGCAATGATTTATCAAACAATCTTGGCAGTCATTTGCTTCACTAGCAGCGCCGCAGCAGCAGCAGCAGCACCTCCACCCGTCGTCACCGCTTTCCTCCATCCCTCTACGAGAAGCTTGCAGCAGCAAATAGATTAAACATGTGTCATTGAGCATGCTAAATGGCTTGCAACACATAATCATCTAAATAATTATGAGGCTGCCATTAAAGTGAGCTAGATTGATGAGACATGAGGCGTTATGGAAAGGAAGAAAAAACTGGAGGTAATGGTGCAAGATTTGATGTGGGAGAAAAAGGAGGGGGCTAAAAAGGAAATGCCGTTTACGTTGCCGTTCCTTCCGTCGTTCTGTTCTTTTTGCTTTTAGAATCTGAGACTCAAAGTGTCGGGGGACAATAAGATGATTAGCTCAATCAGGGGGGAAAAAAAAGCAGAGAGGGATTGTGGGTAGGCTGCAGTGCTGCTCGCAGCCATCTCTTTGTCCTCCCACATTTCATTAATCAGCAACCTGAGGCCCCCCCGAAATCAGTTCAGCAGATTGGCAGCTTGTTCATTTGTTTCTTTGTGGCAATCAGCCGGGAAAAAGAAATCAGTTCTCAAACCTTTCTGCTGTTACCTGCCATTATAAACACGCTCTTTGTGTCCTTTCTGCTACTTTTCTCATCTCTCTCTTTTTTTTTCTGTTATTTGCTGCTGAGAAAATATGTCCAAATATGACCTCTATTAATCCTTGGTTATTTTCCAGGCCTGTTGGTGACAGGACTGTTTATTTACTCTGCATGGTAAAGAAAAAGAAAAAAACAAAAAAACCTAAAATCCTAAATATCGATTATATTCAATAAGCATTTGTAAAAAACAACACATGATCCCTGCATTTCAAATGAGATGAAATCACAGATTTCCATTTAGCTTCTCACAGTCCAATATTATAATGAACCTCCTGCACCAGCCTAAATGACGCATCTCAACAAAGTGCACAGCAGACACAAAATAATATTATATTGATCGAGGATAAAGTTCATGGATCTCTTCTTTTTACACAACATTACCTCAACATAAGCAATAGAAGATTGTCAACTATGCTCTTTAAATGAGGCTGAGAGACACAAACCATTTCAACTGAACGCTTTAAAGGTCCCATATTATGAAAAACTCACCTTTCCCACCGTTCTACACTATTTTGCTGTTTTTGGGTCCAACCCAAAAACAGCAAAATGAACCATCAAGTCAATCCTGGATGTGTGTAGTTCTGTAATCACCTACTGAAACGCATCTGGCAGAAAACTTTGTGAATGTGACGTCACATTGTTAGAACGTGCACAAGATGTGTGTGCACATGCACGCACATTCATTGCGTGCACGGCATGCAGAAGCTTTTCTGACAGAGCTGTTTGAGACAGGAAAGATGGACGCTGTCCTGCAGCTTCTGTTTGCTATTTTGGCCAAAGACTGGCACAGATATTTCATGTAAGTGTCTGGTAACTGCGTCAACTTGTGTAAAAAGGGTATAATATGGTATATTTAAGACAAACGAACAAAAGCAAATGAGTGCAAGGATTACACTATGCTAGTGCCTTAGCATAGTGTGTAATTAATATGGTTTCCTTTGGAAGCACGTAAATTATACTTTAATGACTCACTATGTATTGGAATCAATGACTAATTGGTGAATAATTAACAGAGCAAATAGGAACGTACATGGGAAGGAAAAAAAAATAGAACATGTGTGTTTTTGTTCCCAGTTTAAAGATGTGCATAGCTGATCGCCGCTGATGCTATTAACATGATTATTTTTCCCCCGTAGTGTTGATAGGCGGTTCTGAAATCTCATGGTGACATTCTGCTCCTGGGATGGATAATAATTGAGCGCTCATCCTCCATCAAACCTCATTGTAACGAAAAAACAACAACAACCAATCGCGATGACAGCCTCCAGCCAATGAGCACACAATCAATGCGAGGCTACGTTGAACAGATCTGCTTGAGATTGGGACCAGATTTCCTCGGGGATACAACACGGCAATGCAATGAGGGATCCAGATTGTGGCGTGAAATGTAATCTGATGGAGTGCGAGGTCATCCTCAAGGGGCAGACATCAGCTGAGGTGTGGGATGTTGTCGTCACTCGGCTCCACTGGGAGGGAAGAAGTATGGTCGGGGTTCATTAATGCCTGGTGCGTCTTGTCCGGATGCATAAAGGCACCTTTTGTATCTCAAGGTGCGACGATGCATCAGTCAGTGCCGAACTGGCCAGGTGCGACTAATTCCGCATGTCTTCAGCTATTTCTAGGCCAATTTTAGGTTCTTATAAGCCAATGTTAGCATATTTAGACAAGACTGTGAACGCTTGAAGTGCCTGTGAAGCATCAGCATGCTAACTTTTTCACAGCAGGCGTGCTAGTGGCGTTATTAACGCCGAGCTTAAGGCACCTCTGCAGTGAAATCGCAGCGCTGCAAACAGGACTGTTTTTATTTTTATTTTACTTACACCTGGAAGTAAAAAAAACAAAACATTCACACAGGTATGAAACATTGCACATTTCTAACCCTTAACTTTCTCCATCTTGGCTGTGCAACCATAACCGAGCAGCCACCAGGGTGCTAAATGATGAAGCATTCTGGCTTTGAGCTAAAAAAAAATAGATCTCAATAATATCCACAATCTGGATCCGAGCCAGATGAAATTCGGTGGTGAGATAGAAATCCCCGGCCTTCACGACTGTGACAAATTCTAAACAAAACATCGGTGTCAACATTCAACCGAGATATTGAGGAACACATTTTGAAGCTCCATTGAGTGCAATGTTGGTGGATCATCACCAAAATTTAATCAATTGTCCCACTCCCAAAGTTTTGTGAAATTTTCATCAAGATCCGTCCATAAACTTTAAGAGTTGTGTGGCTAAGGGACAGACAGACAAACAAACAAACAGATCAACGCCGGCAAAAACATTTGCTCAGTGCATGTTGAATGATTAGAGACAACAGTGGCCTTTTTAAATGCACGCACGCACACAATGCACGTACAAGCACACAATCGGCTACTGTGCAGTACACTGAATTTATAGTTCTGCTATTTTATCGCCATATTAATGATGTTGGGTTTAAATTAATTTAATTACTACTTCATCACGGCTAGAGAAATAAAAATAAAAATTGTTTAAAAGATGAATATCAGCAGAAAATTCTGACCAGCCTATTACCAATTACTGTCAAGTTATTATTTCAACTTTCATATTGTCGAGGTTTGTAAATTCCAGACTCTTTATCAGCTTCCCGCAGAGTGGACAAACACACACTTGTTTAAACGCAGACTATCTTCCTGACTATTTTATACTGAAGGATGTGGCAGTTAGTTGTCTGTGAAAGTGCTACATCTTTGGTTTTACTTTGCTTGAATATGCAAATAATTCATAGAAACATTCCACTTGCTGTGATTCATACGGTGATCTGGATCCGTCTTTATTGGGGGGGGGGGGGGGGGGATTACACAAAAGAAACGCTCCCATTAAATTAAAACCATCGACAATAATGTCCGTCAAAAAAATACCATTTCATATACGTAACATGAGGAAGAAAAACACACACACACACACACTAAGAAGTGCAGAGCAGAAGCTCCACGGCAACTGCTGCTTAGCAACAACCGAGGGGAGGAAAAGGCCTTCCACTATATAGAGGTACAATAAATAGAGCAACAACTTGAATCAAGGTTTGTTTTTTCTTGCTGTCTTTGCTTCTCTTGTCTTTCCTGACATGTCGGTGGAAGAATGTTGAACTTTTAAAACCATCACGTCAAGCCTGAGAAGCTTTTCCTGCAGCCTAACAAAGCATTAATGTCAGACGTCAGTACAGCCCTTGTTCCCAGCAGTCTCTCAACACAATGAAATCTCACCTGCACCAAATCAGCAGATATCAGTACATTTATTTTCATTCAGAACGGGCTATTCAAGCCTTCCGATCCATCACAGGCCTCTAGGACGAAGCTAGCTGGGTTTTAGCCTGCTGTATTAGGCCGGTAGAGCTAAGCCTAACCCAAGAGAAGCTGTCCCCCAAGGACAATGTCTACAAAATAAGACATTGAAAAGGGACAAAGGAAAGCACTTGGTGCTGAGACTGAAATAAAATCAACCATTCATTCATATTTTAATATTCAATTACACAGAATGTGCGTGCAAAAACTAGAATGTTATCTATATTCAAACTCAAACCTAAAAAACAAACAAACAACTAATTCAACTATGGATAAGACTGTAGTCAGAATTCAGCCGAGCTATAACAATTAAATACATTACAAAGGCAAGAGGAGATACATCTGAATCAGAATTGTTGTACGAATTCAGTCTCGAGCAAAGTTTTTCATCCCATTGCGTTTGTATATTTCAGGTAGTCTGTTGATGGATTCTCCGGCTCCCTCCCCGAACCAAAAACATGAGAGTTAGGTGAACTGGTTACACTGGCTGTCTGCATGTGTGGCCCTGCAATGACCTGGCGGCTTGTCCAGGGTGTACCCCGCCTCTCGCCCGTGGACTGCTGGGATAAACTCCAGCACGACCCGCGACCCGGACAAAGCGGTTAACAGATTCTGAGCATCAGAATCATCCATCCATCGATCTTCCGTCTCGTCTACAGCGGCTCATCCACCTTGAAGGTGGGAGGAGGCCGGAGAGAACCTATGCACACATGGGGAGAACAGATTGAATTTAATTTAATTGAATTTAATATTTGAATTGAATTGAATAAGTTTATTTCAAACATAAACATAAATGAGATAAAACAAAGGATATTCAGTAAAAAACAACAACAAACAAAACAAAAACAAATACATAATATTTAAAGCAGTACTCCATTCGAAAAGGAGCAGGATGAAGAAAAAAACTTATTTAACCCTGCCCCATGTCACTATGAAATTATCTCACATAATCAATATCTTTACTATAAATGCACATATATATATATGTATGTATGTGTGTATATACATATACACACTTACATACATATACTCACATACATCCCACCCAAATACCAATGGAAGACATGTATTTTGCAACAATACTTTTATGATCATGGAGGAACTCATAGTCACATATCTGAAATTTTAGTCTGGTATCTATACTGTGAAATCAAAAAGAATAGAATAGAATAGAATAGAATAAAATAGGTCTTTAATGTGATTACAACAAGCGCAACAAAATTGAAAAGCCCTCCATTCAGTGTGAAGTGCAAGAAATAAAAAATACACAAACTGATGATGATGATGATGATGATGAAGAGATTAAACCCATCATATACCTGTAAATGAATAATATCAGGGTTAAACATCCTATGCCAGTATTATTTTAGACGTTAGTGTAAATTGCTGTTGATACTGGCCTTTTTATTTACTGTAATTTGATGTTTCTAACACAAGATGGAGACAAAATCTAAATTGAATATAACTTGGCGCAAGTTGCTTACAGGGATAGGAAGAAGCTGATTACATAGTTTTGTTCGTGGAGTACAAATGTAAAGTACTTGCACTTCACACGAGTATTTCAATGTCATGTTGCTTTAATCTGCCGATTCACTACATTTCAAATAAATTACCCACAATGGAAAACAGATTTGTCCATCAGAACCTTCTTTTTCATCTTGCCTCTCTGATTAAATATTTTACGATGCCTCATTTACTGTTTACCCCAGTGTTTGAGATTATCTGAACATGTCCAATAATCCAATATGTGTCAGAGAGAGGGCCCAATTCGATACTTTTGATATCATACAATACTCACTTTCAAGTGAGTTCTTTCATTCAGGACTCTGACTTGTAATGAAATATTTTCACATTGCCGGGTTTTTACATTTACTTCAATGAAGTAGGACAGGGGGACATTTCTTCCATCACTAATAAGTATGTAATAAGGATCATTAAGGCCTCTGAGAAATGGAATAGGTTGGCTTATTCCAGAGATACTGTAGTTCTACATATAGTTTGTTGTATTCTAACAGTCTGGCAACACATATTATATTACATGACGATAAAAAAAAACATTTTTTTTTTGTTAAAAACACATTTGAATTTTATGAAACTGTACATTTGGACATCTCTGAGCACTGACATCCTACGATAGACCCCGCCCACGCATCCTATATGCTTCCTTTCATTGGTCCATAATCTCAGTAGCCCTGCTTTAACGTGAGATCTGATTGGCTCACGTCTGTGTCAATCTACGTCATCGCGCTATGCAAATCGATGAACTGTCGCGGAACAGAGAGAGAGAGGGAGAGAGGGAGAGCGAGCACAGCGGAGCGGGCATTCGGTGACGGACGGGGGGCGAACGGGGACTTGCCCTTCGTGGTTTTTGCACTGTTCGTTGCTTGTTGTTTGTTTTTGTATTAAAAGCCTCGCATCGACACTGAACTGCCGTGAAAATGGCGCAGCCTGACGGCAAGAAGGTGTTCTTTGAGAACCTGTCGGGAGCAGGGAAAGCCATCGCGGTGCTGACGAGCGGAGGGGATGCTCAAGGTAACCGGTCAGCGTCACGGAGCGTGTTTACCGGTAACCGTCCGCGGGTCGAACCCACGGCCTCGGCGGAGGGAGAGTTTCTCACTGCGGCGGATTAAAGCCTGCGCAGCGGCTAAGAAGGCGTGACGCGGGCGGCCGCTCCGTAAATTAGCATGCTAATCTGGCGCATCCCGGCTAGCCCGCTAGCAGCAGCAGCATCCTGCGTACGTGAAGAGCCGGAGCCCTGGTCACGTGATGTAAACACGCCACGCTTTGATGTAGACTCAGCTTCACCCCACTTCATTAAGAGCCATAAAGTCAAATCAAGCTATATCTGTTTGTGTTTTATTGCTGTGTATTTGTACTCGGGTCTCTTCCAAATCAATATGATGATCGAAGTTAGACTTTTCTGATTGAATAAATATGTAAAATGGATTTAAAACGCAGCTTCCTTGTTCTGGCTCATGGCTTCCAGTGTGCTGCGCAAGGGCATTGAGCTTTACAATATTAGTCTGTTTATTTAAAATAAACCCGAGGCCTTGATGTTTGCGTGAAATCACGATGTGTTGAGAATCTGTAATGAATTCTTAGTTAAACAAAAAATGTGTTTTTTTTTTTTAAATTGCTTAAGGGTCATTTTTTACCGATACAGAAGAATGATTGTGTGACCTTCCGGGAAGGTCATCGTACTTTCAGCTGTCATTTTACTCCTTATACCTGTGACGAGGTGAAAGTCAGGCCGGAGACACTGAGGAACAGAAATGACTTGATCCCTGTTGGATCGGTAGAGACTTAAAGCTCAAATGGAAACGTGTACCTGCAGAAAGACGAGCGCTAGGCTAGCCCCGGAGCCGAGCAGCGACGCTGTAGGAGGAGCCGAATGTCAGTCAGGCGACGTCGTGTTTGCTTCTTTACTCGTTCTCCGCGAGGATGAGCTCAGCGTGAACCTGCTCTTCACAGTTCAGCCTTCATTCTTCCTCTGCTTCTCTGGTCTGAACAATAGTTATGTAACCGCACGGCGGGTCACCGGCTGATCTGATTGGACGACACACCGAGTCGTTGACCCCTTTTGTCGTATCTTAACAGAGGCTTTATTTCATGTGTTGTGTCCCTCCACGCAGGAAAAGAAAGACTTTACATTCTGGGACAGGATACTATAAAGATCTCACTTTCACTCGATCATCGGTGGCCACATCCTTTGCGTTGCCTAGTAACAGGACTGCCCTGCCAGATATCAGAGCTTCCTGTCGAGTGAAGAAAAGCCAGTCGCTTTTTCTGTTTCTATCTTTTCCAGATAGGAATCATTGATAACACTTTAGCCAAAGTGCTATCAATGATTACCCCCCCGCCCCCCCTGCCCCCCCCCCCGTCAGGGCCGAAGCTAGACATTCATTAGCAATCAGGTCACAGCGCTGTTCCTCCTCAGCCCGCTCCAGATCTCCGCTGAGCACACGGGAGGCTTGTGGGAGGAGCTCGGAAACGTTTTGACCAAACATGGAAGCGTGTCGGAGCGAGAGGAGATTCCATCCGCTTCCACAGGCCGACGGCGTAAACCGATGTCCCATAATATCCCACGTTTAAATGCTGACAGGGGAGATGCTGCTGCTGCTGCTGGAGGTGGGCAGCAGAGATGGAGTGAATCTGTTAGCTCGTGCTAAACGTGTCCATTCTGCTCTCTTTCAGGGATGAATGCTGCTGTCCGCGCTGTGGTTCGGATGGGCTTGTATGTGGGAGCTAAAGTTTATTTCATTCGAGAGGTGAGCCCACCATCGCTTCTCAGGCCTTTTGTTTAGCTCGTAGGTTTTAATCCTGTTTTCTAGCCACATCGATTTGGGTCTTATTTAGCAACGCAACGACTTTTTCATGAAAAAAACACACAAAGATAAAATACCCCGGCAGTATGTTTCTGTATATTCGTCACAAAAGGATTCTAATCTGCGGACACACAGCCGCGCTGTTTGCTCACGCTGCGATCCGTGCACACGTGGACCAACGCACGCCGCGCGTTGTTACATAAGTGACTCGAGGCTGCCGCCGATGTTTCATATGAGGCAGTGCTCTAAGGTACCAGGGGGGGAGGGGGGGGGGTACCAGCACTACCAGAGCAGCTGGACGAAATAAAACTAACATCAACTACACCGTACCCTAGTCCGTCTCAGAGAGGAGGAAACGCCGGCGTTTCCGGTCGGTCCCGGTTCTCGGCTCCTCCAGGAGGAGGTAAATCACAAAGAGCAGAGACGAAGAATCGACTGGACCTCTGGGAGTTTGGTCGAAGACGTTTCTGCCCTGATCCCAGAGGCTTCTCCGGAACTGAAGTTGATTCCTGGCGACCAGCTTTTCCTGTTTGGGAGCGTTGCTGTTGTCCCGACGCGACGTTTGTTGCTTACTGTAATTATTCTGCTCCCACGGGTCTGCGGCATCGACGCCTTTCGAGCTTTTGCTCAGGAAGAGATGACGCGGTGCTTCGGTCTTATTGTCCCGGGACAAACCAGAACCGTTCACGTCGTAGGTCGGTGAGCAGCAGCATGTTTGGACAGGGCCAGATAACAATAGTGAAATCCAAAGCCCATTTACTGAGAGTGAATTAAAAGCATGTTGTGCTGGATTTATTGATCAAGCCGAACGACCTCACGGCTTTCTAGTTCTCGTTGACATTCGAGTTTGAGAGATTCAAAACTACATGTTTGCACAGTTCTACTGTAAATCTGTCATTTCATTGTTTGTGTCTGTGTATGTAAGACAGAGTTCTTCTTCTTCCTCTTCTTCTTCATCGGGTTTAATTTAGTCTTAGTGATGAGGATCATATTATGCAGTCTGGAGTCTTTATTAACTCCTGATAGAATTCTCCCTCGGTTCCTTTATCTCCTCTTAGAGGCGTTTATTCAATAATAATAATTCAGGATTACAAACGAGTAAAGTTTATTGAGTGTTTTCCGTTATTGCAAAGCTGGTCAGGAAAGCCAGCGCTGGACTCTTCATCAGACACGGAAGCGGGATTCTGGAGGAGAGTCCCGATTGGGCGTTTACACCCTCCTGGGGTGGACCTGAACTTATCCCTACCGTGTATCAGTTCGATACGTGTCACCTTTCAGATGCGATTATTCAAAGTGTAGAGAAATAAAGCCGCTAAAAGCGTATTGTAAGCGTGAATATTTCTCCTTGACGCTCATCGTAGGAATATCTAAGTCTCGCCTTTGTCTCCCTTTATCAGGGATATCAGGGCATGGTGGACGGCGGAGAGAACATAAAGGAGGCCACATGGCAGAGCGTCTCCAGCATGCTTCAAGTTGTGAGTGGTCGCCGCAGACAGCACGCCACGCCACGCCACGCCCTCTGCCTGCTCTCGGTTTTGTTTGACCTTTATAAAATGTGACTTTATTGTTGTAAAGCTCTTAATGATAGCCGATCTTAAACGAAGGAGGGTCGTACGAGTCACTTTGTGGCCTGTATGTGTGTTCAGCGGCGATTACGCGAGCTGGCGTGTCCTGAGGCCGAGCCGAAGTGTAAAAAAAAATAATAAAAAAAGCAGCTGACTTAAACGGTGCCTTAAAGCCACACAGGAAACGCCGAAACCTTCCTCCCGCTCGTTGTCGTCAGGGTGGGACCGTCATCGGCAGCGCTCGCTGTCAGGAGTTCCGCGCCCACGAGGGACGCCTGAAGGCCGCGCACAACCTGGTGCAGCGTGGCATCACGAATCTGTGTGTGATCGGTGGCGACGGCAGCCTGACGGGGGCCAACCTCTTCAGGGAGGAGTGGAGTGGGCTGCTGGGGGAGCTGGTGGAGCAAGGTACTGGTGCCCCCCCAGCGCTCTGTGTAATGTGGTCTCCGTGGAAACAACCGCAGGCTGGTAAAATGGCCCAACGGCACTCATTTCCTCCGTTCGTGGTCTTCAGCCCCTTTCTACGCTTCTTCCTCATTCACGTTTTTATTTGTATTTTTTATACGCTTTTTGATGTGCAGTAGTCCCTCATTTTCCGCGGGGGTTACGTTCCAAAAACAACCCGCAATAAGTGAAATCCGCAATGTAGTAATTTTAATTTTTTTTACAATTATTATACGTGTACATAAATGTTTTAAGGCTGTAAAACCCCTCACCACACACTTTATACACGTTTAACAGGCATTAATCTAAATAGATTGTTTCAGTATTATAGAATGAAACCAAAGATCAAAACCTTTTCAGAACTAAACATTTGTTTGAGGAATATAAATATATAGTATGTACAGTAAACGTTTTCCTGTTAATAACGTTAAGGCGTTCAGGTCGAGGAAAGAGCAGCTTGGAGTGCAGAAGAACAAATATTCTACTCGTGCTGTCTTTAGCCTCTCATGCTGCTTTATTGGATAGCTTAGCACAGCGTAACGGCAGCGGCTACATGTATCAACAGGAAGAAACAAAACCCAAAAGGGACGTGACGTTTATGCTCCTACAAAATAAAAGCCTCTTTTTACACAGAGAATAAGAGCGCTATTAAACAAATGCTTAACAAATAAACATGATCGCTTTTAGAAATAACGAATTTGATTTTAATGATCAACCTACGAGGTTGAACACATGAGAAACGATTAATAGCAACTCGTGCATATTTCACAGCTCCTCCGACCGCGCCTTCGTCCTTGCGCCGTTTCAAGGCGCGTTCAAGTGCAAAAAATAAAATCTGAAAAATTGCATTAAAACTCCGCGAAGCAGCGGAAGATGAACCGCATTATATCGAGGGACTACTGTACAACCTTTTTAAAATAAAACGCGTAGCTCGTGGACAGATTTGACGCCTTAATCTTGTCAGGAAAGCAGAATCGGCGATCTTTAACCTGCAGGGGTTTGAGTGGCGTCGTCGCTCCTCACTACGAAAACACGCAGCGACCGTCTGAATTCCTCTCCTGCCGCTGACTGAGCAGTTTCTGATCCTTTCAGGCTCGATCGCGGCCGATGCCGTCCAGAAGTACTCGGCCCTTCACATCGTGGGCATGGTCGGCTCCATCGATAACGACTTCTGTGGAACCGACATGACCATCGGCACCGACTCGGCTCTGCACAGAATCATTGAGGTGGTCGATGCGATTATGACGACAGCGCAGAGGTGAGGAGCTGGGATGAATGTATGAATGAATGAATGAATGAAGGGAGTTTTATTTAGGATAATCAGAGCGAGGCCTTTTTTGTACTGAAAGGGGGCGGGGCGGTTGACTTGGCGTGATGAGCAGGCGTTAAGTCATTACATTCTCTCCTGATCTTTCAGCCATCAGAGAACGTTCGTGTTAGAAGTCATGGGCCGACACTGCGGGTAAGAAAGCGTCTGATAAAGGTTCTAGCAGAGCGACGGAGCCCTTTGATCTGCGGTAACGTGCCTGTGTGTTTTATCCTAGCTACCTGGCGCTGGTTAGCGCTTTGGCTTGTGGGGCAGACTGGGTGCTGATTCCCGAGATGCCCCCCGAGGACGGCTGGGAAGATAAGATGTGCCAAAAACTGTCTGCGGTAACGCCGTCCTCTTTATTCCCCCCGCAGCAAACCTCTCTGGATCCGTCCCTGTCGGAAATGCGAAGCGGCGCGTTACGCCTGAACCGTCCGGTGTCTTACTCCTTCGTTTGTTTTGGTCCCGATTTACAAGCGTGCCATTGTTCTATGATCCAGACCCGTTCCAGAGGCACGCGGCTGAACATAATCATAGTGGCAGAGGGAGCCAGCGACAGGCATGGGAAGTCTATAACCTCTAGTTATGTCAAGGATGTGAGTACCTGAATGCAGAGAGAGGGGGCGCCAGAAGCACGGAGACCTGACTGACAGTCACAAGGACGACTTTGGCCTGGGAGTATCACCCAGGAGCGTTAAAAGAGGATTTCATCTCGCCATTCTAAGTCCAGTTAGCGCTAACCTAATCTTCCTGGCGTCGTCTGGACCCTGTGCTTCTGAGATAGTCACAGCTGCGGTCTCAGTTTTCCTGTCATGTTGTCTCTCCACCACCCCCCCCCCCCCCCCCCCACCCCCGTTTCGTAGAACCGAGCAGGGATGAAAAGGCTGAATATCATAATTGTAGCCGAAGGGGCGATTGATCGTAACAACGAGCCCGTAACTACTGAGCGTATCAAGAATGTAAGTACGGCGCTCTGCGTGCCGGCGTGCCGGCGTCCCAGCTGCTTCCTGTGTGACCCACCGTACTCGCTGCCCCGGTGTGGCTTTGACTGTTGCTGTGTTTCTGGAGTTTGTAATCAGATGCACGCTTATCGCCTGGTAAGATTCACCGTGTGTTACTAAACCCTGCCGCTTGGTCTCGCAGGCGGCCTCGCGTAGCCTCAGTGAAGACAGTTTCCCTCTCTAGCATCACACAGAAAAGGTTTTATGCCACGCCCCTTGCTCTAAATGCTCAGGACCAAACGTTGCTGAGCAGGCAGACGGCCCCCCCCCCCCGACTCAGTTCAGCCCCCCCTGTGATGTACGCCGTGCGCCGTACGGTACGAGCGCAGAGCTAACATGACTGAAAAACGAGAATGGCTTGCTTGTGCACCGCTGCCTCCCCTTCTCTCCAGCTTCTCTACCGTGTTTGTGTTTGTCTGTCACCGTGTGATGATCGGAAGCACTTTGCCCATGAATGTTTCGCCGCGTAGTTGCATTGTATTAGCTAACGTGCATGACACGCGCTGAGGACACGTGATCGCAGCGCTTGCATGTGAGAGGAGGTCTGAAAGGTTTTGCCACGGCGTTCACTGAGCAGAGTGCTTTACGTTTTCCCAGCTTGTCGTCCGGTGCCTGGGCTTCGACACGCGCGTGACAATCCTGGGACACGTGCAGCGAGGAGGGACGCCGTCCGCTTTCGACCGCATCCTGGTAGGTCCTCGTCCAAACTCAACCTCCAATCTTTGCTGGTTGTTGCCTTTCAGATACGAGGATTTGATGCACTTCTCGGTTACATCCTGTATAATAGCAAATTGACTGTTTTATGACTGGTTTTCAAATGAAATATCCATTAACTCATCGAGTGGCAGCCATTTTCAGCTCAGCTATATGCCAAGTGCCCCAGTTTTTGTGCCTTTTTCCCGATTTCCCAAGCCCCACAGAATATTATTTGGCGAACGGTAACAAATGAAAGATTAAAGTCTCTCCTTTCATCAGGAATAGAAACTGTGTTCCTACCATTTCTTGTTCCGGACTTATTGGCCATTGAAGAGAGGCAGATTTCAAAGTCAGGGCTGGCAGTGAATGTTTGTGTTTGAACGGCACTCAAAGAGTTAATGAGTTAAGATTTTAGAACTGTAACTTTCTCATGTGTGATTCATCCGTCCGTCTTTCACTAGTTTACAATAGATGCTGGCTATATCTGTGCACATTAGAACCTAGTGGGCTCCTGTTTAATCCTCTGTGTGTGTGCGTGTGTGTGTGTGTGTGTGTGTGTGTGTGTGTGTGTGTGTGTGTGCGCGTGTGAGTGAGGAGAAATGACCCACGGGTTAAGCTTAAGCACATTAACTCATTCATGGCTTAGCATCCGAAGCTGCACCACAGACGGCGTGCAGCAGGCGGCGTCGTGTTTTTTTACGACACGCCGAATGAAAACTGAACCGCCGATAAAGCGCACGTGAGGGTCTGCTGTCCTTTTCGTGCCGCTGGTTTGCGACGGGACCCCGCCGGCTTTCCCGGGCTCACGCCGTGTCGTCTGCCTCCCCACGCAGGCCAGCCGGATGGGGGTGGAGGCCGTCCTCGCCCTGCTGGAGACCACGGCCAACACGCCAGCCTGCGTGGTGTCTCTGTGCGGCAACCAATCAGTCCGCCTGCCTCTGATGGAGTGTGTGCAGATGGTAGGTGCTGGGTGGGGGTGGGGGGGCGGGGCCAAAGAAACGTCACGTCAACGAAAGCCAGAATGCTTCGGAGGGAGATCGCATAAGCCAAAAGTATTGGGAAGGAATTGCTGCATTTGGAGAGGCGGAGCTTAATGACGACTCACTGGGCCCCGAGCGGCGCTGATGTTCACAGGAGAGCTGCGTTGTTTGAGGGTTGTGTGTGGTTAATCATTATTAGACGCGTAGTAGTGATTTAATAGCAAACCATCGCCACGGAAACGCACATACGAAAGGCGTGTCGAAGCGAGGTTACAGAGAATTCTCTGGGCTGGAACGGACCACTTGGCTCCTGTCCCATTGTTCTCTCTCTTTATAGTAGACACTTAAAAGATCTCAGCGGGGATTTAATCTCTCTTTGGTCACGCGGGAATCGTGTGTGTGTGTGTGTGTGTGTGTGTGTGTGCGCGCGCGAAACAAAGCTGGTTCTAAGCGGTAGAAATGTTCCCTCTTCCCTGCAGACCCAGGAAGTCCAGAAGGCGATGGACGAGAAACGGTTCGAGGAGGCGGTGAAGCTCCGCGGCAGGTATGGCTGACTCGTCACGCCTCGACGCGAGAGTCTGATCTCGCTTGCTGAGGTCGGCATGTCGACGCAGAATTACACGGACAGTTCGGAAGAGCAAAAGCGCAGAATCAACCGGGCTCGTTTGCGTTTGATTGCAGACGTTTCGTCCTCTCCTCCGGGACGATGGCGGTCCAGATACTCGCGTGCGCTAAACGCCGCTGCCTCGTACGCGTGCTGATAGGTGGCGTCTGAATCCTCCTCCTCTGTTTCTCCAGTTTGACCTCTGACCCTAAAATTCACCACACCTGGATGCAGCTCAACGAAACAGCTTCACCATATGCTAATGCTAATGACTCCTCGGGAGTCTTATTGCCTTGGTGGTTTCAGCCCTGTCTTTGTTTTCCGTATCTGGACTCCCTCCCCGTCATTTCGGACTGAAACGCGTCCGGTTCGTTCCTCCTTTCTGTGATTTGCCTCCACCCGGGTGACTGAGACGCTACACAGACATTTGGACTTGAACCCTCAGTTGTTGTTGTTTATTCATGCACCTGCCTTTAAAATGCGCGCCCCCCCCCCACCTTCATAACAACGTTGCACGTGTCACGTTTCGCTGCAGGAGCTTCGAAAACAACCTGAAGACGTACAAGCTGCTGGCTCATCGTAAACCAGAATCCGAGCTGCCGATTGTAAGTCGCCTCGTGACATCTTAGCATTCGCTGTGGGACGTTTAACCCTTTCCTTCCCGGATCGGCCTACAAATAACGACTCGGCTGTCAGTCAGGATGTAGCGCAGTGCTAGCATTAGCTCATGTACTGAATAAAACATACCTGGAACTTGTAGCCTGCAGTTATGGTGATTCGGCTGCTCTGTTGTGCCTCCCTGCTCGGAGCTGAGGCAGCGGCATCGAGGCCGTGTGGGCGGGGCCATGCGTGTGTCATAATGACCAGCACGGGACCAGCGTGCGGCGGAACAGATCAGAAGACTGAACATGTTTCTTTAGACTGAAGTTGACATCTGAATCTCTTTTTTGTAACCGTCAGAGCAACTTCAACGTGGCCGTGCTGAACGTCGGGGCGCCCGCAGCGGGCATGAACGCCGCCGTCCGTTCGGCCGTCAGGGTGGGCATCTCCGAAGGCCACAAGATGTTCGCCGTCAGCGACGGCTTCGAGGGATTCTACAAAGGACAGGTGGGTCCTGTGCGCGCGCACGGGCTGCTCTATCCACAGGAAAAGCTAAAGCAGAGCCACAAGGAGACACATTTATCGCTTTTATATTTGTAAATGACATGTTGACGCGCCCTTGGGCAAGGCACTGAACCCCAAATTACTCTTAGTGCCTCGGCCTGGCAGCGGCTTTGCATGGCAGCAGTCGCACGCTGGCGTGTGTCAAAAGCAAAAGGTCAGTAAGGGGTTCAAAGGTCATTAAGGGGCTTTTGAGCAGAGTGCTGAGTCGGATGCCGGATTTGTTGGTGGCGTGAATCCAATCCAATTTGTGTGTTTATTTCATCACCATATCAAGCTGCGTGTGTGCGTGTGTGTGCGTGTGTGTGTGATTGTGCGTGTGTGCGCGTGTGTGCGTGTGTGTGTGCGTGTGCGTGTGTGTGCGTGTGCGTGCGTGTGTGCGTGTGCATGCGTGTGTGTGTGTGTGCATGTGTGTGTGTGTGTGTGCGTGTGCGTGTGTGTGCGTGTGCGTGTGTGTGTGCGCGCGCCTGCGTGTGTGTGTGTGTGCGCGTGCGTGTGCGTGTGTGTGTGCGTGTGTGCGTGTGCGTGTGTGTGTGTGCGTGTGTGTGCGTGTGCGTGTGTGTGCGTTAAAGTGGCACGTTTCTCTGACAGTGCGGCTCCAGCAAGCTTCACGTCTGTGCTTGTTGCTCTTTCCCACCAGATCAAGGAGATTAAATGGGCCGATGTCGGCGGATGGACGGGACAAGGTGGATCTCTGTTGGGAACCAAAAGGTAAGAGCTGAGAAGCGTTAAAGCTGAAGGAGCAACTTCTTTATACGTTTATTGAAATAAAAAAAGTTTAGTTTGTACTTTTTATTCACTAAATGCATTTTTTTCTTCCTCCTTTACTTCCTGTAGAACGCTTCCCGCTAAGTATATTGACAAAGTTGCAGAGCAGATGCGGCAGCACAACATCAATGCGCTGCTAATTGTCGGTGGATTCGAGGTATGTTAGCTCATGCTAATATATGCTAGCGCTAACGCAGCATTATGTTACCCTGGAAGATCACTTTTGTGGTTATGATTGAGCCTTTCCATCAGTCTAATCCTCTTTTACGTCAGCGCAACACCACCATCATCATCATCATCATCATCATCATCGCAGCTCTAAGTCGTGTCTCTGCCAAAATAGAAGGGCAGAGAATAAGATGCTAAATTAGTGATTTTAGACATAAATAATGAGACAGTTTTGATTTAATTAGAAATGACATGTTTTTGTTTTTTTATCCAGTCGTTTCACGCAAACCTTTATAAAGTTCTGCAGCGTTATTTTCCTTTCATATGTGTGTGTGAGCGCTAATGTTCACATGAGGAGTGCTACCTGTCTGTCTGGCCGCTGTCCGTCGTGATGGGCCCGGCTCCTCCCCTCGGCACCCCCCCCCCCCCCCCCCTTCCGTCTTTGTCTTTCCGTTCCCTGCGCCTGTCGACCAAACCGTCCCCCCGAAGTCTTCACAGACGCTAAAAGCCCTTGGCTCCGCCCTGCAGGCCTTCCTGTCGCTTTTGGAGTTGTCCACGGCGCGAGGGAGCCACGGCGAGTTCTGCGTGCCCATGATCATGGTGCCAGCCACCGTCTCCAACAATGTGCCGGGCTCAGACCTCAGCATCGGCGCTGACACGGCTCTGAACGCCATCACCGCTGTGAGTGGATGGGCTGGCAAGCAGCGTGCAGATCGCTATACACACACACACACACACACACACACACGGTGTCACGCTGGCAACCAAACATGCTTGTGCCCGGTCGGCCTATCGTGTCTCACTTCACCAGTCAGGCTGACTACAGATCATTCAAAGTAAGATCTGTTCATCTGGAATAATTCTGATCAGTAGAACTCAAATCTGGTCTGCACTGCGAGGCCTGCCGGGTAAAGCGTGCCCCCCCCCCCCACCCCCCCCCAGCAGGTAAGTGTGTCCACCTGGAGGCATGCTGGGAGGTGCATGAGTGCCTTGCTCTGCCTGCCTTGCTCTGTCCCGTCACCCAAACTAACCTCTGGTTCAGCCTCACAATAACTTACTGCATAAGCAATAAGAACACAACGCCCTCCGAGCCGAGATGGCTCCGCCTCCTCCTCCGGACGCTCAACCGAGGCTCGTCTCGCCTTCCACGGCAGCCACGCCCAGTCGCGTGCGTTTCCTCACGAACACGCGGATCTCTGTCTCCGCCGCTTCCTCTTCATCGTCTTCCCTTCTGTAGTCTTCCCGCTGCCACGTTCCTTTCCCCCCCCCCCCTTCCTCGCCTTCTTTTCCACACTTCTGCCCGAGGGGAAGCCGTTTGGCCGCCATCACACGGAAGGAGCTGGAACGGCAGGTCGCGCTCGAGCGAACGTAGAGCGGCTCACTCCTGTAGCTCTAACGCGCTTTCACGTTGCTGCCGCTGCAGGCGTTTGAGAGTCTGCTGCAGCTGTATGAGGCGCGCGCCACCCACGAGGAGCTGTGCGTCCGATGTGTATGCTGCCTGCCCCCATAAGTAACAATGTGCCGGGCACAGATCTAAGTATCGGGGCAGACACGGCCCTCAATGCCATCGTGGAGGTAAGACAATGATGATGGGTTCACGTCCCACTGCTCACACTCAGCTGATTGTCCCCCCGTCTTTGCTCTAACCTCAGGTTAACGTGACCCCAAACACTGAACCTACAGAACTAAAAGAACTAAAACACTCGACCTTTGAACTGATTAGGAGACGGTGGCATTAAGTAGGAAAATGCATTCTAATAAGAGGCCTGTGGTATTATGGGAAATGTAGGATTCAGCACTCCTGGAGGGTCGATACAGTGTTTAACCATTTAGCTGTTAGCTGCTAAACCGTCTGTGTCCCCGTCCCTCCGCCGGACTGCATGAACCGCTGAGGCGGAGTTTGTGCACGTTAAGAATAAAAAGCACGCCGGCCTTTAAAGTGTGGAGATTATAATATATAATATAACTCTAATCTGGCTGCTCTGAGATTGTGAGTTTATTTGTGCGTGTGGCAGACATGCGACCGCATCAAGCAGTCAGCCAGCGGGACAAAGAGGCGCGTGTTCATCATTGAGACCATGGGGGGCTACTGCGGCTACCTGGCCAGCGTGGGGGGCTGGCCGCCGGCGCGGACGCCGCCTACATCTACGAGGAGCCGTTCGACATCAGAGACCTGCAGGTGACGCGCCGGCGACAGTTACTCTTCATTCCTTTGCTGCGTGACTGCTGGATGTCGTCTCTCACTCCACCCACTAGAGGGCAGTGAAGCCTATTCTCCGGGCAGCCCTGGCATTTACTGGTCCATGTTTTTTTTTTTCGCCCTTGCCATTCGACAGGCTAACGTTGAACACCTGACGGAGAAAATGAAGACCAGCATCCAGAGAGGACTGGTCCTCAGGTAACGCCTGCGTGAAGTCGGTGTTAATGGCGTGAACGATGACTCAGCGTCTCCACCCCCCCACTGCCTAACCGTAAACAGAGCCAAAGCTGAGGTCATCAGATTAAACTGCTGTTCCTCCGTGTGAATGCGCAGGAATGAGAACTGCAACGAGAACTACACGACGGACTTCATCTACCAGCTGTACTCTGAAGAAGGGAAGGGCGTGTTTGACTCCAGGAAGAATGTGCTGGGACACATGCAGCAGGTACGCGCTGGTTACCGTTGGTTACCGTCTAAGGGAGTTTTCCCGTTCTGTAGCGGCGCCAGGGGGGGACACAGTTTTCTGCATCATAAATATGCATGCGGACATTTTAAACGGATGGGCTTTGTTTTATTTTGGCTTTCGTGTGTGTCTTGAGATTAGCGCGGCGAGAACAGGATCAAACAAATCTTTGATGAACCCCGAGGAGAAAACTGGTTTCATCTGCAGAACAGAATACAAAAGAAAAAAAATACACAAGTTTTAAACAGCACGGAGAACAACTTCAACAAATTCCATCATAAATATTAAGTATGCGTTTTAAATAGGGGTTTGGCTGTGGCACAAAGCAGAAGCAAAAAAAAGACAGAAACATATTTCATCGTCTCATGCGACCGATCTCAGTCACGCTGAGCGACATTTTGATTCTTGTGAAAGGGGGGGGCGCCGTCTCCGTTTGACCGCAACTTTGGCACCAAGATCTCCGCCAAGGCGATGCAGTGGGTGACCAGGAAGCTGCAGGACACCTTCAGACACGGTAAGGTCGAAGCTAATGCTAATGCTAATGCTGCATCAGTGGTAGGTCCCCCCCCCCCCTGCAAAGCTGTAACTGTAACTTTTCATCCTGTTACAGGAAGTGCTTTACTGATTGTTTATGTTCATCGGCATAGCAACGAAGGAGAAATGACTTTACTGTATTTACTTTTTCTTTTTTCATACACATGGATGACGTAAGATGAAGGTAAATCGTCTTTTATTTTATTTTTACGCTGCCTCCATCTTTATTCTCAGCTCCGCGTCTCGCTGTTGCACCGCGTAACCGATGATGTGACTTATCAGCGGCCGCCATCCATCCATCAATCATCCGATTCGGTGTGGATTGGGATTATTCTCCATCCATCAATCATCCGATTCGGTGTGGATTGGGATTATTCGAGCATGGCTGGATTAAATAACTCACATTAAGCTCTCCTGCTTTTGTATGCTTATGTGTTGCTTTTTGTTTTTAGCAGTGCCACTTTATGCCCCCCCCCCCCGTCTTTGTCCTTTTTTCCCCTTTAGTGTAAGTTACACTCACCTTCCTAGCGCCCCCCCCCCCCCCCTTTAGATTCATGCAAAGATTCTTTAACAGCCATCATTAAGGTAACTCCACGACCTCTTGTAGCTGCTGTATGTCTACAAGCAGAAAGAAAGAGAGGCATTCCTGTCCCACCTCTGATGCCGCGTTGCCCCCCCCCCCCCCCCCTGCAGGCCGGGTGTTTGCTAACAGCGATGACTCCTGCTGCCTGCTGGGAATGCGTCGTCGGGCTCTTGTCTTCCAGCCCGTTGTTCAACTCAAGGATGAGACTGACTTTGTGTGAGTATCCCGCCCCCCCGCCCCCCCCCCCGGTTACTCATCACAGGAAACAGCAGGCCTTTGTGAAGCAATGTGGAAGGCTTTGCACTCTTGTGTCAGTAACCGCGGGGATGTGATCACGTGCGCTGGCCTCAGGTCAGTCCCTCTTGCGTGATCCGGGTCAGATCCGGTCTTTCCAGTCACAGATAGAATGAAGAATGTTCTGTTAGCAGAGTAGAAGCTGACGCTGCCTCTCCTGTGTCCAGTCACAGGATCCCCAAGGAGCAGTGGTGGCTGAAGCTCCGCCCCCTGATGAAGATCCTGGCCAAGTACAAGACGAGCTACGACGTTTCAGACTCCGGGCAGCTGGAGCACGTCGTACGCAACCGGGCGAGAGAGTCGGACGCTTCGGTAGCCATGTGAAGGGCGGGGGGGGGGGGGGGGGGTATGAGGGTCGGCCCACTGTGTTCTTTTCCTTTGATGTCTCCTCTCTAGCTAGCTAGATATACGTTCCACGCATCGGTGTGTCCCCGTCGCCCTGGGTGTTTAGCGTCAGCCATGTTTTTTTTATTGCACTTTCTCTGTCTGCCGTTGCGCCGTCAGGCTCTGAGCTCCGAGCTGCACGAGGACAGGCGGACGGACGGACGGACGGACGCTGCGTCTGCTGATAATCTGCTGTCTGAAGAACTGAGCACTGAAGCTGATATTTATCTCGTTAACATTTACGTTTATTCTGCTCGTAAACATCGCCGTTGTGTTAGTAACTGTTGCACTGAGCTGTCTGTCTTATTGCACCAAAGGGTCAGATGTATATGAGACTAAAGTATTGATTCCCACAGAATATAAATCACACAGAATCTAACCCTGATTATTGCTGCTGGTTTCATTTATTTACTTGCACATTTTTCCTTTTCTTACATTTAACATAAAAAAATATATTTTTATGGCAGCGCCATCTAATGGATGGATCAGATCTGTTTGGATTTCTACTACCGGCTTATTTCTAATATATTTCAAACTTGGTTAAGCTGAATAGAGCGCTGCAGTGATTGACCCGCTAAAAATGAGCCGACCAAGTCCAAACCCAGGTCAGGAGGTTCTGTTTGATGAGATGAGAGAAACGGCTGCTTCCGCAGTGAAACATCACAAGGTGAGGCAGACAGTAGCTCTTCCTCAAGACAGGGGCGCCCATGAGCCCGTTTATCTGTTCTGTCCACGAAATACAAAGAAGAAGAAGAAGAAATACGCCAGTTCAAAACGAGGAAGTCTATTCACCACAATAATGGAAGACGCAGGTGATCTATCAAAGCTTACAACTGGACTTTCAGTCGAAACAAGAAATGATAAATTATGGAAGACCTATGCCGGAGCTAAAAGATTCGCTTCAAACGTCGGGACTGAAGATAAGTCGCTCTTTTCAAACATCGATTATCTCCATTGAGACGGAGAGACTCAGAGAAGATAAGGAAGAGTCCTACAACAAAGTCATTGAGACTTTTGTCCAGAAGGATCGGCGTGTGGGCTTCATTTGCAAGGAAAGGTGAGAACATATATGCACACGCTGCTGTACAGTACATTATATATTTGTGTAACATCAAAGTATATGCAGTGTATATACTTCCATTTGTATTAAACATTGCAATGGCAGATTCAGAGCAGATGGGCTCTCTCTCTCTCAGCTGCTATGACTTTATCATCCTGCTTGGTTAAACATCAAGTATACACTGTGTGTAAAGAAAGCTGATATGAGAACCTTTGTAAATCTGACTCTCACAGAGTCTGAGCCTCGCCAGCCATGAACCTCGCCTCACGTCACTGATCACTACTGAGTTTAACATGAACAGAAAATGGAAGAAATCCTTCATGAATTTGATTTACATATATTTTTTTGCTCTTTAAATAACATTATTTTTTTATCCCATATAATAATCATGATATTCAGATTAATAATAACTTGATGCCGTAAGTATGCAGTTTACATGAGCCAAAAGGACGAAGTCATTAACATCAAAAATAACTCATTTTGTACTCAGTTTGGGAATCTCACTGCTGTGAAGGAATCTCACTGCTGTGAACACCGATCGGCGTGTTCTCCCGGTCCGGCAGCAGATGGCGACAGAGGACCGTCCCATCCCGAGCCCCCGGGTTCATCGGGTACATTCTGACGCATCAGTCCCTGTCCACTTCTGCTCTGTGCAATTTCACTATATGGTAGCTTTAAATCCAACAAAGTAGATTAACTGCGTGCGTGTGTGTGCGTGTGTGTGTGTGTGTATGTGTGTGGCAGTAATTAGGAATTCATCTTATCATCTAAGAAAAAAAACATTTCAATTTGCCATGGGTGTATTAATTGTGTATACATGTAATTAGACCGCTATTTCCCGCCTAAATGGACCCTTTCCCGTCCTTAACGGCGAGTAATGACTTTCATAAGCCATCTCTTACCAACAGTGCAGCGACGTGAAAAGTCATTCGAAGAAAAAGATACCTGAATCACCTTAACTGTCTTCAGAGCCTCCTAGAATAATTATGGCCCTCAACTTAAACCCATGTGCTTAATCTCGCCCCCCCCCCCCGGCCCCCCACACCATGGCACAGAGAGCTGCTATAATTTCCTCGGACCCCCCGCTTGCCATTTCGGAGGCATTTCCATGTTAACGCCAGCATCTCTCTGAGCATGAAATTAGTAAAGCCAATAATTTTGGTTGATTTAAGAATGCAAGGGGAGGCCGCGGGGTCATATACCCATAGGTAATCAATACTAATTACCATTTCACCCCCCCCCCCCCCAACTTTATTTTCTTCTACAATCACATGTGAATCTGATCTCATTGGACTGATTAAAGGTTGCAAATGAAGGGTCCTCACTCCCCGATTCTCATCAAAGGCCAACAGCACGCTCTGCAACTTTGTCTTCATTTAATTCCGCACCGTCTTCAGACAAGCCCCCCCCCCCCCCCCAATTATAAGCTTGCAGTGAATCTCCAAACTAGACCGCATTGCACATTGACCTTTTTTAGTTTAAAAGTACATTCGCTTTCTCTCACTGCGCCGACTTTCCCCGCTAATGAACCACAGAGGTCGGACGCGTTGCAATAACTAGTGAAGAACAGCAGTGATAAAACGCATCGTTATGGAGACACCGTGATAACGGGAACAACGGGAGCCGATAACGCTGAGCTGGAGATTGGAAAAAACTATATATATATACATATATATTTTAAATGAATCACATATGTTGGCATTCAGAATGAATATTTACGAAAGAACAAATCCCTGCAAACATGAAAAAGCACACGATGCACGCCAGGAGAGAGTGCAGAGATGAAACGGCAGCGGTCTGGCAGATATCACACACACATACAGCAGTCCCTGCTGGCTGCGTCGGAAACACGCACTTTGCTGCGGCCGCTCGCCAAACAAACACGAGTGAATCACAGGACCCCCGTTTCCAGACATCGGATGAGGGTTTTTGATCCACTTCGCACACACCAGAGACGCCGTGGCTTAAAACAAGCCCGAGCGAGTCGCACTCCAATTTAGCCTTTCCACAGTCCAGGAGGAGAGAGGCAAAAACGCTCCTGTGAGACTCTCGTCTTTTGACAATTAAGACGCCCGTGGAGGCATGGAAAGCTCTCGATTCCATTAGCTTCTGTGCTGCTCCATTCTATCTGTCCACCGAGCCTTAACTTACTTATTAGTACGTCTGCCGCATTCAGTCGGGGAGGCGATTAGCGAAATCTACATGAAAAGGCAATTTCCCCGAGTCGTTCCCTTCGCTCTCACACTTGGCTGCGATCAGACGGATCTAAAGAATGGCCGTTGCGCGCTAATGAAATTTGCCCCGCATCGTTCCTGATGCTATTCTTTCGATGGAAGTCACTTGTGTCTTTATTTACTCGTTCCTGTGCCACAAACAGTCTAGAGTTGGCTGAAATGACATCGGCACCAGCGACGGCGGCGGCGCGGAGACCGCAGCGCCACTTTGATGTATTGGACTTAATATCTTCCTGACATTTCTCAGGACAGATTTTCATCACTGGATTCATCTGTTCTTTTTGAGGCCGCGTGATAAATGAGTCAGGACATTCATTTTCCTCCCTTTCTGCAGAGGAATGGCGTGTGTGTGTGTGTGTGTGTGTGTGTGTGTGTGTGTGTGTCCACGAGTAAATATGTATCTACTATTGTGAATATTTTCATGACATAGAGTGTGTATGTGTGTGTCCGCCCCCCCCAAGTGCACCTCAGCAGGAGGCTGGCTGCAGCAAACGCCCGACACAAAATACACGGCGGCGTTAATGTAAGTGACATTCATTTGACAGAGCGCTCGCTAACGTGCTAAGTCGCTCGCCGTTCTTAATGACAATATTAGCTCTGCCTTAGCATGCGAGGGTGTCTGTTGCAGCAGAATTTTGAATTTTGACAAAAACTTGTCTGTCCCAGAAGCATCCATAGGATCGCACGCACAACGTGGGGGGGGGAGGGGGGGGGGGTCACAGGGAGCAGGGTCACACGTCCGACCCGTTTGTCACTGCTCAGCAATTGTATCTTTTCATTGTTGGCGTGCCCTTGAGCCGAGCACCAGGCCAAACACACACACACACACACACACACACACACACACGCACACACATACGGCAGGGTTACCTTGCAGAGAAGCCAACAGATATTTATTCCCGGCCATTAAAACGAATCGAAAACCACTTTCCCTGATGGGAAGTCTGTCCACCAACTCACAGTCACAGCTCATGCTGACGCTGACGCTGACCGGCTTCAGTCAAGGCGTCGCTATAGGAACCAGGGAGGTGATGGAACGGGTTCGGGTTTAGGTGCGGATTATATCCTGTTATCTGGAATTTTTGACAATTTTGGACGATATATTTCGTTCTCCGGCAACAGTCTTTTGAATGGCAAACGGCGATGATGCACTTCTTCAACGAAGTCGAATAGAGGCTTGGCAGGAGCTTTTATATCCTCAGATTGAAGCTGCAGCCAAGCGCCCTCAGAAACAGGCAAAGAAAACTCATTTTGAATGTAGCGCAGAGCTCACCTTTCCAAGAAGTCCCAAAATAACCTTGCAGATTTCATTGTCTAGCGTTAAAAATGAATGCAATACTATCGGTATCAATAGTTTCATTGATACGACTGGATGAAAACCGCCTGTATCAGATTGTGTCTTCGAACGGGAACTCAAAGAGCATCGTTCCTCTTCTCTGCAGCCCCTGATTCTTGTGTTGACTTTCAGCTTGTTGTTGGCTTTACTCCCACGCAACCTGCTGAACCAGCCTTTGTGCGTCGGCCACACATCCTCACCGAGGGATAGTGTAACTTCCTGCGTAATAGAACGGACAGCGGCGCCCACACGCAGCCCCGGAGTCTGGAGGTCGTCGGGCCGCCGTGAGCAGGAAGTGAGGGAGGCGTTGCTAAGAAGACCACGCGGCACAAAAACAGAGGAAAACTGCAGCAGACTTCCATCCCTTCATACATGCATAATTTAATTTAATATTTTCACATTTTATGGCCCTAAATATTCATGAATGATAAGAGCTCCGGGCAAACTTGCTCCAAACTTGGCAAAAATCTCTTTAAACTCGCTTCACTCGACTTGCGATGTGGTCGGATTTGTTTTGGCCGTCCGACGCTTTCGCAGAACCGACATCGCTGCAGACGCACACGCACAACGCTGTGTTGTTTCACGCCATCGGACACAAAATGAAAACACAGATTCATGACTTCACACAAAGGCCGACGAAGGCGCATTTGAACACTCAAAGGAGAGAAAGAGGGAGCGAACATTCCCAAAATTAATTTTCATCTCCGGGGTTCATGCATATTTAATAGAGAGCGCTTGAATATCATAGGGTAACACTAGCCCGGCTCGAATGCAGAGGCTGGGCTGAAGAGAGGAAAATAAACGGCCGTGATTGTTGTCGTGAGCAATAACTCTCCGCTGAGCCGGGAAACAAAATAGCCAGAAAGGCTTTGATGAGGGAGGGGAGGAGAAAAGATGGAGAGCGACGAAGAGGGAGACGCGCAGCAAAGGGGCGCGAGAAAGAAGCCGTAGCAGAGGTCAAGTGCTGGCGGAGCGATGTTCCCTTTGGACGCTGCCGCTAGCTGACAAGCCCTGTGGATGGCATCCCAGGAGGGGCTGCGTTGCCCCCCCCCCCTTTTCAATGAGTAAACGCATCACATGCAGCGCGAGTGAACGGTACACACAGGAACACAAGTTCTCAGGTGTAGGGGAGAGCCGGAATGAGCGCGCACACCTTTTAGAAGTGCACGTTCGATGTTAAAGCCGCTCCCATTAGCAGACACAGAATATGCCCTGGCGCTGCTAATAGCCGTGCAGGTTTTTTTTTCCATTAGCTTTCCACCTAGATGTAGCGAGTCGTGCACTTTAAGCACATTCCAGCACGGTCTGGATCCTGTATTCATCCCACGTGCGACCAAAAAAAATGAGGCATGAAACAGCGTTGTCATGCTGAACAGAATTTTAATTACCGAACCTCTCCTCCCTCTCTTCCCAAGAGTGTGTGCTCCCACTTGGTCAGGGAAAGAGAGAGAGAGAGAGAGAGGCAAAGGAAAGAAGAGGAGGCATTAGCATGGCGCTATCAGAGCATGCTGCCGGAAAAAAAGCCACGATCAGAGAGCAATATGAACGAAACGTGGAGAAATAAAAGCATGAAAAATTAGTAAATATATTTCATTACATTCACAGCCCGGGATACATGTTACATTCACAGCCCAGACTACATGTTACATTCAGAGCCCAGGCTATGTTACTTTCACAGCCCAGGCTACATGTTACATTCACAGACCAGGCTATGTTGCATTCACAGCCCAGGCTACATGTTACATTCACAGACCAGGCTATGTTGCATTCACAGCCCGGGCTACATGTTACATTCACAGCCCGGGATACATGTTACATTCACAGCCCAGGCTACATGTTACATTCACAGCCCGGGCTACATGTTACATTCACAGCCCGGGCTACATGTTACATTCACAGCCCGGGCTACATGTTACATTCACAGCCCAGGCTACATGTTACATTCACAGCCCGGGCTACATGTTACATTCACAGCCCAGGCTACATGTTACATTCACAGCGCAGGCTACATGTTACATTCACAGACCGGGCTACATGTTACATTCACAGCCCGGGCTACATGTTACATTCACAGCCCGGGCTACATGTTACATTCACAGCCCGGGCTACATGTTACATTCACAGCCCAGGCTACATGTTACATTCACAGACCGGGCTACATGTTACATTCACAGCCCGGGCTACATGTTACATTCACAGCCCGGGCTACATGGCTGCACATGGAGCGGGGCTGAACCGCTAACTGCTCATGCTTCCGGTTACTGAGATTCCAAGTGAAGGATGTCAATAAACCCGCTTGATTACCCTCCTCCTCACCCCACATCTACAACCCCCATGCCAGCTCTGCGAGCTCTCTGACAGCTCTGACAGCACCTCTAACTCATCCCAGCCCCCCCCCCCCCCCCCGAGCTCAGACACCCGGCTTGTTTTATTTCCCATCCACTAAATTGAGTCGTAAAGACTTGTAAATATAACGACGGCAGCGGACGCCGGGGCCATGTTTAGTCTCTTTTTTTTTTACACTCCCCTGTCATCCAATCCCTTTCTATTTTCCACGAGTCCCAGGTGGGCTGTTTGTCGATCCGTTCAAAAGCCGTGACACATTAACAAATGCGTTCATGAGGATGTTTACGCCAAGCTGACCTCGAGCATGGCTGAATTTCTCCGTGTGATACAGATGTGTGTTCAATTTATTCCTCCCAGCCAGGGGGGGGGGGGGGGGGGGGGGTGTCGACCCGTTGTATCCGTTTATGTGCCAACCTTCTGGGCCGCAGGCGGAACATAAGGACACAGTAAGGTAAACCCACAGACACAGCAGGGGAGAATATGAGACCGTCTTGCTCCCTAAACTTGAGAACACATGCTATAAATCCCACTTAGGGCCGAGGGCAAATCAATCTTTTATATTCTCCCTCTCACACCGTTTACTCGTTAACCATTTCAGCATTGATTGCTATTCCTGTGGCAGTTAACCCATGTTTAACAAAGGCAGTAAAATGAAGGGGGTGTTAAATTCAGTAACCAGTAGCAAGAGAATTCATTAGGCGCAATTTGTTGAATGTGTTCCCCATAAATCTTCCTCTAGTGGGTGGTGGCACTGCACCACTGTACAGTATGGGATGGCAGAGGTAGAATAATGGAACCCAATATATTAAAGCCTTTCTCCCTGTTGCACGCTATTGTTCTCAGGAACCAAAGACAATGGCGCCTGAGCGGACGGGGAAATAAGAACTACAGCACATGCAGGTCGTCTGGCAAACATGCATAAAAAAGTAACAATTCTCCGTGTCCTGCACCCTTAGTTTCCACGCAGCACTAATTTTTCCCTTTTAGAAGGGATACAGTCAGAGAAAAAGAAAAGAAGAAGTCCATAGAATGCACCATTCAGGGAGGAAGAATTCCACCAGAGCAGCCTGACAAGTCGGGCAGACTGCTTCTTCTCAGACGGTCTCCCTGTAGACCGGCGGAGCGTGCTTTCTGCTGTACAGCCTGATGTCCAGACTTTAGCTTCTCTCCAGGGATTAAGCCACCACTGTGTGTGTGTGTGTGTGTCTGCACACGCGTGCACGTGACTGTCCTCGGACATGCATACACGCCTGCCACCAATCAGGTGTAACTCGCACTCCCCGTCTCCTTCAGGACTCGGCCATGTGTGAAGGAGGGACACGCTCAGTCTGCCGCTGGTAAAAGCTTTACGTGCCGCCGCTGTCACGGAGGATCTCTCGTCACTCATCTGCACGGAGCGAAATGGACAACTGGCGGTTGTTTTCTGGAGGTTTGAGGTCAAACTGGAGCGCTCTCCTGCACCACGGCGAAGGTCAGGCCCTGGTAACAGCAGCTGCCATTAGCTGATGGCGCGTGGATACGAACAGCGCTGTCGTCTCTGCAGAACGGGACCTGTGGTAGTTATTGATTAGCCGAAAGAAAAATGCATTTTCCCAGAGAATCGGTGGAATCTTCACGTTCGTTCTCTCGCAGCGACAGCCCCTGCTTTGCGTTTGGGAATGTTTGCTTTCGACTTGTAACGCTAGAATCGGGTTTGATATAGGTTGATGTTTAATCACTTAAAATACTTTATTCAAATTGTAAAAAAGTTCACACTACAGTGATCTTATGTAATAAAAGTAGGTATTTTTAAAGTAGACACATGGAATGGTGATTTCCTCATCCCACATCAACGTCTCAATAACGTGCCATGTGCCCGTGAGCATCAGATACAGCTTGATGACGACGTCTCATGCTGCACACAAGCCGACTTATTGTCTGATGAGGCGTGGCATCCTGCTCCCCTTGAAGGGCGGCCCCTGGGTCATTGAGGTTCCGGGGTGCAGAGTTAGGACCCTCTACGGAGCGACTCGGCTCATCCCATATAGTTTACTCTGGGATTCAGGTGCAGGCCACTCCATTCCAGGCACCCCAGTCTCCAGCAGCCATTCCCTAATGATGTGACCTGGATGAGCTGGACCGTTGTCATCCATCAAGATGGGATTAATCTGTGTTAATCCAGCGTAGACGCTCCCTGGCCCATGCGCGGCGACGACGCCCGCGTCTGGTGGTTTGGGTCGGGTATCGTTGCAGGTCGTCTAGCAAACAGACCAGGCTGATGTGAGCGGTTTGAATGGTCTGGCGTGGACACTTGGGCGCCTCTCACCTCCCTTAAACGTGCCTGGAGTTGAGTGGCATTCGTCATCCTGTTCACAATGAGGCGGCCATTAGTGTGGGATGTGGCCAAAGGACGTCCACTTCTATGCCTTTCTGTGACTCTTCCAGTCTCGCTGTTGCATCCTGCTGATGACTCTCTGTGAAGCGCAGTGGCCGCTTCAATCAGAGAATGTCCTGTTTCAAGCCCCGCAATGGCGAGGTGCCGTTGGACCAATTTTTCGGTGTCGTCTTGGTCTCACGAGGTCAAAATGTGAAAAGCGTGACTCTCATGGAACTCAGAAATTGATTCTCACCTGTTGTGCATTTTGCTGTTAAGATCCATGTGAGAGAACAGCAAGTCCTGCAAAAGGAAACAGGAACCGCTGGACAAAAGTTCAGTGCTCACATTAAGCTCACCTGTAAAGGTAATCGTGCATTTGACGTTCATGCTGAAAGGTTTGGCTAAATATGCCTTTAAATTTAAATTTGAGCCTCTTGCATAACCCCTCCATCTGTGAGTTCTTACATATCGCCGTGGAAGACAGACAGGTAATGCTAGCAAGCTTTGCATAATGTAGAAAGTACGCAAACTTACAAGTGGATGGGAGACAGCTAGTGCTGCAGATATTTTAATAGGGCACCAAAAATGGCCGCAAGGTTGTATTTGTATATAAAACCCCGATGGGATTAAAGCCCACATTTAAAGCAAGCCAAGATCTTGTCTTCTACCTCACAAAGTGTTTGTGGTGCGTCATCCAATAAGACAAACGGATCAACCTGCGGGTCCAAATGTTTGTATTAGCATTGTAGTCTAACAAGCTTTTACAGCTCCTATGTCCAAAATGGTTGCGTCCCTTTTAGTGTTTGATCGTGAAACTGCCGCGTCTTCTGGCGTTGGTGGCGCCTCCAACTTGAGTCGCTTTGCTTTTCCTCATTTGCCCGTCGGCTGGTCAAGCAAGGCAGCAAAGTAAAAGCCACTGTTGGTTTAAACTAAGTGAGCTGATGCTTCTGGCTCCGAGCCGCTAATGAGGATCAAAGAGACGTGGGTTAAAGACAACATGGTTTATAGTCTCCTGCTGCATGTTGGGAGCAGTGCACATTTCTAAGACCGCCGACTGCAGTCTCCCACCGCCGGTATCACAAGACGCTCTACGGCTCGCCTTCTTTTTCCAGCCTGGATATTCAACTGTGCGCAAAAGTCTCCTCGGGTTAGTTGGAGACGCCTTGCAATCTAGGAAAAAAGGAAATAAAGCAGGAAGGAGGAGAAGAAGAAAAGAGAAGCGTCACGTGGTCTTCATCGGTCGCATGGAGACGGGCAGGCAGGTCGTACAGTGAGTTTGCTGATCTGTCGAGTATCATCAAAAGAACTTGTAATATTTTCTGCACGTAGAAGTCTTTGATTTAATCTAGAAGTTACTCTGGGTTTTTTTTTTTTATCCTTTGTTTCCATGGAAACGGGTGAAGTTGGGGCAGAGGAGAATATGCAGGGGGGGTTTGATAAGCGGAGGAACAGAGAAGAGTGGAAGCGGCGGACTGATGAGGGAGGGGTAGTTCCATTTAGGAACAGAGGAGACGGATGAAGGGATGAGGATTAGCTGTCACGATGAAGAAAAGGTGTCTGTCCCGCCTCTCTCTCTCTCTGTCGCTCCCTCGCTCCGGCTCTCAAACTCCCCCCCCCCCCCATCACATGGACCCGCGTCCTTGACAAGCCTGCTCACAAAGGTATTTATCTGCTTCCGTTCCATTAATTACCATCCAATTAGCAAGTCCCCGCAATACTGCACAGAGTCAGGTCGGTCCACTTGCTGAGTCCCGGCACCTTTATGTTCGCCCCTTCTTTCAAACTCACAGTGACGGAGCGAGGAAAGTTTTCACACACACACACGCACACACCCTCAGCGTTCTAATGCCTCTGTGGAAACTGTTCATCCCCTTCAATCGTACGTCAGATGCGGTTTCATTTGGGGGTTCGGAGATTTGTTACTAAACAGATATTTTTGCTAATTGCCAATGAAGCTTAGTCTTTGTACATTTGTTGTTTCTTACTCGACATCTTTCCTGTCAGCGATACAGACTTGTTACTGTTCAGCCCCCGCCCCCCCCCGACGCTCCTCGTGGACCTCTCTTATTTAAAACCTTTCGAGGGAAGAGAGAGGAGATGGGGGGGGGGTTGGCGGCCCCAGAGCAAGGCCTGGCTAATTGGTTTGCTTTGAGACTGGTCCACCGGGCCGTGGGCAAGGACAAGCGTGTGGCGCCGTGGACTTTCTTCTGCGTGGAATTAGCCCCAGAGAAGGAATTAGAGCGAGTCGAGCCGTCACAACCGTGCATTCCTCTTTGAGAGAGCTCTCCTCTTTGACAAGTGCAAAAAACAAACACGCACATTTGCACAAATGCTGATGTTGCGCACATGCGTCACACAAATCAATGCAACACACACAAGCATGCACACACACACACACACCCATTAAGGCCGTGGCCAGAGGCTAAATACCCCGAGAGCCTTTTTTTTTATCTGTGTGCTTTGCATTCATCACAAATCAAATTCTACTTCCTAGAAAGACCCGTCCTTTTGGGTATCAAGCGTATTTGCTGGATGAATGCAGTCAGTAATTTAATGTGTGTACAGTCGCAGCCATGAATATGTGTGTATGGGGGTGGGGGTGAGAGGCTGAGTCTGCAGCAGATCATCCCACACACCAAGCACAGTGCCGGGGGTTGTTGATGAGTTCTTGAGCCATGCTGTGTGGACCCCCCCCCCCCCCCCCCCATTTGGACTGAGAGTATGCTGACAGAGCAGCTGCTGAAAGGGACACACACACACACATACACACACAGTTTTCCTGTTTGATCAGGCTATCACACTTTATCTGAGTTCAGGAATGATAAGATGTTGATGTATGAATTGATTACCAGTGAGCTGATTACCATCATTCAGAATTAGGTCATTGCTTCTGAGCAACTCAACCATTACTGACCTGTGATAATATAAAAGCTTATTTCAGGTTTTATTCTTTAATAAATAAAGGGGGGTCATCTTTGAGTGCATTCTGATAATAGGAAATTATACCTGTCATCTTTTTACCGTGAAACTCGGCCCCTACCTGAACCTGTTTGCGGGTTTGACTCTCCAAGTCGACTGCGAGTTTTGCTGATGGAATAATGTGAGAGTCGATTTGCCCGTTGTTGATCCATTGGATCCTCCGCATGCAGAATCGAACCATATTCGTTAGCGGGTGTATTCGGAAGAAGAACAACCTGACTGCTCTGGATTACTCGATGAATCCTCTTTTTTTTTGGGCTTTTTAATATCAAAGATGCGATCTGGATGAAATTACAAAATGTGCCCATCATTTATTTCAAGTGAGTATAGCTAGATAAAAATATATATAACCACGGTTAAAAGGCACCAGAGTAAAGGAAGAGATATATATTCTGCTGAAAACCTCCCCAGACCTGTGCAAAAGTTTTATGTTTTCATATTTAATGCTTTTGAACCTGTGTGGCTGCAAGATAAATGTCCCCTCAGGGACGATGCAGTTTAGGTCCTATCCCATAATAGCCTAACGCCTCACTATTGGCATGCTAACAGCAACTAAACACCCACAATGTGAATACAATCATATTAAAATGATCATGTTTAGCAGGTATAATGTTTCTCATGTCCATAATATTATCCTGGAATGTTAGCATTTGCTAATTAGAACAATAAAACAATAACATAAAAAAAGAGCTCGCTTTTGATGTTAAAATATCAAACATGTTTGATAAAGACATGGCTGCACATTCCTTTTCAAGTTATTGAGCTACTGCATTTCACTTGTGCTAACGTTCAGGTAGCGCTAGCACTAGAACCGCGGACGTAGCATGTTTTATGCGTGGAGACATGTGACAGCATGACTGAGAGGTCTGACCTGATGAATGCTGGATGTCTAACTAGTTACGGTCGATCCGTCGGCCTCCATGCACACTTGCACCAAATCGACTGTAAATTACAAGGCTCTCATAAAGGTAACTAGGATTCATCCGCTGGCGACCATGAACGTGATCTGAAAGGCAATCCATCGGAAGCTGCAGAGAAATGTAAGTTTGGGCTAAATATCTACACAGGTATTTTAATCTTAGATCAACCAGTGTATTTGACTCTAACGTGATCAATCATGAAGATTCTGATGTAATCTGTTTTGGGCGTCGCAGTGCAGCATGTAAGTCCTGTATGTAGATATGAAGTATGTGCCGTGGGTGGGATAGCAGTGCAGTTCAAAAGCAGCGTGGCCACACCTGAACATAGCAAACATTTCCAGATAGTAGTATTTGTGTTTCAGCCTGTTTGAACAAACGTGCTATTCAGCAGATATAGCGCCCAAGTAAAAAAAAAAACACAGCCCTCGCTGAATACATTATCAAATACTCCTGCATGCGCTGCAGCCCGGAGTGCTGACGCGCGCTGGAACGCTGTGTGTGATTTGCAAACGGCGCTCGAAACAGTTTTAAATACATTTGTAAAGCCTACGAAATACATCCTCATAAATCTCCCATCTACAGTATATGGAGCCACGCTCGTTGCTGCGGATACGCCGTCGGTCCGGTTGTCTTGGTCGCAAAATGGGAAAGCAACGGATCGTTAGCCGCCCTTAAATGTAACATCAGACGCAAACGAGAGTAAGAAAACATGTTCTAAAAGGGCCTGATTACAGCCGCGACCTTTCATCTGACGGCTCACTAATTGAATCATGTGGTAAATAGATGATGATGATGGTGGTGATGAGGATGATATTGAAGAAAATTGCTTTTTTTTTTTGAGTAGAGGTGATAATAGTAGTAATTGCAGTTTAAATGGGGGGGGAAAGTCAAAGACACAAGCCTGACATGAATAATACAAGACGTGCCAAGATAAAACCAGAAGCCCTGAGCTTGCACTAAAATAGAACTAACCTCACAATTATTACTGATAGAGAAAAGAAAATGATCATTACGGGGACCATATACAGGCCGTTAGTAATTCAGAATGAGCTACTGAGCTCCAAGGTAATGGCACTGGAGGGGAGCAGAGCATGAATTTTTAAAAAGTCCCCCCCCCACTGTAAAAGGAGAGAATATCCCAGCCATCAGCCACGCGAGGAGAAATAAAGAGCCGGCTGCAGCCAGTGGAGACGAGTCGAGAGCGACATGATTGACATAATCAGAATCATAATAATTGCCACGGAAATAACGCTGCCAATCAGGCAATCATGTCAGTGTGCAGGCGGCGGTGATTTGAAAACACGGTGACTGACAGTATCAGTGTGAGCCGTCCCCACCAGCACCTGGCAAATTGCAACCGGCACCACGTAGACGTGGCGCCGGTTGAGGCGCGCGAGACGGACTGCTATATTCCTAAGGACATGTAATGATTTTCTGCCTCTCCAAATTCATATTCGCTTCCCTGTGAGTCTAAGTTGTCCGAGGGGCACGGACACATCTTTAGCTTGTTCGCATCCACAGGTGTCATCGAGTGGAGTGACCGGAGTTCAGGAATTACTCGGGGCCGATCTGGTTTACTTCAATCAGTTTTCACGCCTGGACGATTGCAGAACATAATAATACATCGTTCCATTGATGGGTTGACGTTTCAAAAACGTTCTTTAATACGTAGTAGAGATCTCCTCTGGTTAGCGCCGTTGCCTCACAGGAAGAAGGTTCCGGGTTCGATTCCTTTCTGTGAGAGGTTTGTATGTTCTCCCCGCGTCTGCATGGGGTTCTCTCCGGGTTCTCCGGTTTCCTCCAACCTCCCAAAACATGCAATCTGGGTCAATTCATGAATCCAAATTGTCCGTAGGTATGAGTGTGTGTGTGTGTGAGTCGTTGACTGTCTATGTGTGGCCCCGCGGTGTGCTGGCGACGCGTTCGGGGTGTACTTTGCTAATGGGAACTGTTAAAAGGGCTCGCTCCATCCATCTATCTGATGACCGCCTGGTGGATCATGGGTGTTGCTGCAGCCTATCCCAGCTGACTACGGGTGAGAGGCGGGGTTACTCTCTGGACACGTCACCAGCGCATCGTGGGGCATGAACAACCACTCACGCACACACTCGCACCTACGGACAATTTGGAGAGATCAAACCTCGAACCTGGAGAAAAGCCACGCGGCCACGGGCAGAACGTGCAAACTCCGCACAGAAACGAATGGAACGCAGAACCTTCTCGCTGAGAGGCAACAGTGGTAACCACTGCGCCACCACGCCGCCTTCTTAAAAGGGCTCCCATGCCCGAAAACTGTTGTGTGTGTTTGGTCAGGTCGTATAGCAACAATGACGCCGGGCGAGGCACGTGATCCCCGAGTGTGGTTCCTTTTTCCTGTCACAGTAAACCTCATCTCGTCTCTAGTACAGGAGTACAGGAGTACAGGAGTACAGGTGTACCGGAGTACAGGAGTACAGGAGTACCGGAGTACCGGAGTACAGGAGTACAGCTGAATCGGAGGGAACAAAATGCTTTCTCGCAACTCCAAGATAATTGAAAGATTGTGGAATGAATACAAATGAAAGTGTAAATCAGCGGCTAACTAGCTTATATCTGAGCATTTGGCACCACACGCACAATCAGCTCACCTTTAAATACCTTACATTATTGTTTCACTTAAATACTGGCTTCTTTATTGAGGCGCTACTACTGTCGTATGTTCTCTTCGTGTGTACATACTGCGTGACACAAGAGTGTCAGAGTAATCCGATTCCTTTCTGCTGTCCGCTCGGTGGTCTAATCTTCAAAGGTGCTGCATGTCTCTGTTTCCTGAATTAAAGCGAATAAAAATGCGTCTCTGTCCTCCGCCCTACACGCTAAAAGCCTGGATGGCAATCGTCTCTCCGTCCGCCTGCTGCGGCCCCAGGTTGACTCAACCTTAAGTTCACCCCACTCTCTCTCTCTCTCACACACACACGCACCGATTTCCTCACCAGGTTTAATCTCTCGGGTGCATTTTACTGCACACGGCTCGCTGTTTGTCTCCAGCTTCAACTTCCAACCCTGGGGCAGGTAGCAGTAATGGGCTATCCAGGAAACAACTGAAGCCGGGCTCTGCAGTGTAGATCCTAATGAGAACAGGAACGAACAGGCGCACACACACACACACACACGCGCAGAGAGAAAGAGGCATGCTTCTTCCTCGAGCCACGGGGGAATTTGATTATTAAAAATGGTTCTTGTGCAGCAACATGCCAGTCACTGGATTCTCAGGGCTTTTATGTAAAGTGGAACTCTCAGCCCGCCCATCACAGAACAATATTCAGCCGACAGCTTGGGGTGTCTAAATATAAACACAAGACTGCACTTTCGCTTTTTAGTCTGAATTAAAGTTGTAACAAAAGGTATTAATAAATACGCGCTAAGTAGGCCCTGCACGCTTGTCTGACTAAAATGCTATACCTCTTTTCTTACAATAAACGTGATACAGATCTGTTTGTGAGTTAAACCTTATTGTCCCTGAGGGTATTGTGTGTCCCCCCCCCCCCCCACAGCACTGCACATCAGAGACTCCTCACACACAACAATGGCAGACGGAAGGACTTGAAGTCCGACGGCGCAGTGACAGGCGAGACAACGTGAAAACAGGATCTGTCGTTCCTCTGAAAGCGTTCTGTCTGCTCCCACTGCAGGTACTGTCGCTGCTGTTTGAGTGGGCGTGTGCGAGTGCGACGCCCGTGCCATCGAGCTATGGAGGTTTCTTTATTCTCAGAGCTGAAGACAGATAGTCCTCCGTCTGTAGTCTGCGTTCACGGCATCCGGTTTAGCGCAGGTTTAGCGCGGTGCCACTGGAAATCTTCAGGGATGGGGCGGCCATCGCTCAGAGTCAAGACATACCGAGCGTCTACAGACGCTAAGATTGATCTTTGAAAAGCTCTCTGTCCACATGTTGGGCCGTTGCTGCCCTCAGACCCCAGCCGAGTGCACTGCTGCATCGCTTTAGCCACTTTGTACTGAAGCCACTGGTGTGGATGCATCGATGCTAGGGATGGTCCCGATCAGGTAACCGAGTCCGAGTCATTTGGATTTGAACCGATACCAATACCGAGTCCCGATCCGATACTTCTATAATACATTAAAAAAAAAAAAAAATTAAAGACGAGTGAAGAAACGGATCCAGGATGTCCCTTATTTTTTTATTCATCTTATTCCAACATTGAATTCGTAAACAGAGCACTTCTGTGGTGTAGCTCGAACGTTCAAGTAAAAAAATCAAATGCTTTTTTTCCACTTTGGACTTGGACTAGTGAAACAGGAAATATTAAATACGAATATTTAAAATAAAATGAACAGCAGCTCAATCGGCAGGTTTTTGTCATCCACTCGCGCGACTAGCTTCAAGCTGCTTCTGTGCTTTTCGCCGCATGATGGCATTCAACCAATAGGGTCAAAGGAAGTGACGTCACGCCGCACGCGTTGCCGTTCCTGTCTGGAGTAGAGAGGTCTCACTCTGCGCCGCCCCGTAACCCCAGATCTGATAAAAAGTAATGAAAATAACGATCCATATATATCCGAGGCCTGATCAGTAGCTAACGTCCGATTAGCAAATCAAGGCCCACACGTGATCGGATCGGGACATCCCTAATCAATGGGAGTATGTATTTAAAAAACGATTACATTCATTCTCATACATCAATGGCGTGCGAGTGAGCCCTGGGAGGCTGGATCTGGGGAGGTCAGGTCCAGGTTGACCAAAAGTTCTGCAACTTAATGCAATGCAGAGACAAACGCATGTCATCGTAAACAGGAAGACACATGATATGATGCCTGAGGGAACATCACACCACCTCGTGTGGTCTCACATGCAGGCAGATGGAAACCACATGCAGAATGACGCGACGCAGCAAGGCCTGTGAATGGGAAGGAGGAGGAGTACAGAGGAGGAACTGGTGGGGAGAAGTTGTTTGTTCTGCTGGTGACATTTTGAATGTCAGTTTTAATATCTGTCAACAGTAACATGACAGCTAATGGGAGCCTTAAGGACTCAGTTGTTTACCGTTGCCTGGGAGTGCTGTCAGCTGCTCTGGGATGTCGCTCTAATTACCTCCGCCAACCAGAGACGGAGGACGCTCGCCGATTGGCGGCATTTGTTTATTTGTTTGATTGGCTGTTCGTGTGCGTTTGTGTGAGTGTTTTTAATACCTTGAATACAGATTTTAATGACTTTTTTTTGGGGGGGGGGTCCTGAGAAGGGAAATCTAAGAATGTCTTCACATTTCCTACCGGTGTGGCATCATACTGCCAAAGAGGCAGAGGATGGCAGTTCAAGGTGTTTCCATAGTGGGAATAAAAAAAAAAATGTGGATTCTAAGTTATTGATATTAATTTTGATCAAATGTTTAAAAGTTAAATCTGAAGTGGGGGCGGTAGAGGACAAAGTCTAAATCTCCCAGTTCTTGCAAGCTGTTACGAAATAGCGCAGAAGATGAAATGACACAAGTGCTACGCTGCCATTGGTCAATCACCTGAGGATTTTTAGCAAATGTTATCGTCATTCATCAGCAGTGGCGTCGTTAGGCCTATTTTAGGGGGGCTTCAGCCCCCCTAAATAATTTTGGGTTGTTTTATAAAAAAAATTGTTTTTGTTTTTTTTGTTCAGTGACCAAAAAATGCAGACATATTCTATTAAAACCGCCAGAATATATGTTTAAAAACATATAACCTGTCATCTTTGACTTAAATCTGATCATGAATCTGTTTCCCCTCACTTCATGACGGAAGGTAGAGAACCCGTTCCACCTGTTCCTATAGAGAATGCCCACATCACTGAAACTCCAGTCCACGTTTTCCCTGTGACCGCTAATTGTCGGTCCCTGCAGCGTGTTTGACGCACACAGAACATAATAGAAAAGCTTTAGGAGAAGAACGTGAACGGATGGATGAAGAATGGATATAAGAAAGTTATTCAAGAAAGTAAGTTTATCACTGCTTTTAGTAACATTTAATTAGTGTGTGACACACTTAAGGGAAACGCACAGATGCATTAGCCATGGAGCTGTATGGGAGAACCACAGCCCTGTGCCACGCCCACAGTCTCCCTGAATCAGGTGCAGAGACCTGCAGAACCTGGAGGAACCTGCAGGTTCACGCACTGAATAGAACTCAGACACAGTGAAAAGAGAGTTACTTTTCCCTTGTGTGGATAGGATGGCTGGCGAGCTTGAGTTCACATTCTGCAGTAGATGCAGAGCTACTAAAAGGCATTCAGCATGCAGGCCTAAATGTGAGAACTTCTTGAGTGGATCACAATTGAATGAACTCTCAAAACACTCCAGCCTGAAAACAGAGGCTGGATGTTCTCCCAAAGATATATTGTCTGTTCACAACCTCCTTGATTCAGACATGTTTCCCTCTCTGAAGGTTCTACCCAAGTTGCCCTAACAGTGCCTGTAAGGAGGTGCTCATGTGAAAGGTCCTTTAGAGCACTGCGTCGGTTGCACTGCGTCGGTTGCATTCCTGGCTGCATCAAACAACGGGTCAGAAAATACCTCTTGCAGTCATTGAAAAAGACGAGCTTCAGAATCACAACAGAGTGATGGACCGATTTACCACTCTTAAAATCAAACGGTGTTCTTTGATGCTTTCTTCCACCAAGTAACTTGTAATTTTAGCCATTTTGTTTCTTGTTAATGCTGTAAACATCCTGTTACTGTCTAAAACTGTTTGTTGTTGTACTGTATTGAAAAACAGACAGAAATAATAATAATGTATAATTTCTCAGCCCTTGTTAGCCGTTTGAGGTTTTGTGCTCGTACGCTACATTTGCTCACATCTTGTGCATCTCCTGGGGGCTAAGCCCCCCCTGTCCTTAAAACCTAGTGACGCCCCTGTTCATCAGAGACTGATATTCTCGTGAAGGCTTTGTGTTTGTAATGTAATAATTTAATACATTACAGCGCTGGAGGCTTGACTCTAACATGCCAAGAAAGGGTAGAAGCAGAAACGCACAGAAAACAAATGATTCCGTCGGATCAGCATTCTGCGTCCAGCCATCGACATCAAACCTGAACAATGTGAATCCCTGATTCCTCCTTAAGTGTGAATGCATTCCTTTCACAACAGCCAGGTTCACCCAGGCGTGCACAATTGTTGAATATTGACTAGATTAGAATATTCCAATCAAGACAGAACGAGTCGCTTCCCTAAAAGGAGTACGGTTCTAAAAATGAACACACATAAACGATTCAAAATGTGGAGGTGTGAGACACGGTGGCGCCGCAGCGACCGCTCTCCTGCACCACCCCGTTGCAGCAGTCCCGATGCTGCACGCCGGTGCTGGTAGCACTGAACTGGGTGTGTACCGGTGAGTGTGTCCTCGTGGGGATTTATGTGTGTGTTTGTTTGTGGGTGCCCACATGAGTGATTGAGTGCGTTCACCAGACTCTGTCATCACATGCTTTCACGGCTTGGTAAGCTCTTGAAGAAACCCACATATTTCCAGTCAGCAGTTTCATGCATCTCTCTCTCACACACACACACACACACACACACACACACACACACACACACTCATGCACTTTCGCGTGCCTGACTGCAGTTTGTTTTTCGGTTTTGTCTTCCTCACCAGCGGCTGGCAGGCAGTTCCACTACCTCACCAAGTCCACAAAAAAAATCCTATGGCCTTTTTCTTTTCCCACGTTGCCATGGCAATCAGACACGCTGCATGGGAATGCACTCTCTCCTGTTTCCGTCTGAGCAGGAATGACTTGAAAGTGATGTGTGGGACTGTTTTGCTCTTGTAAAGGCAGTCATGATTCCACAAATCGCTGCTCGTCTTCTCACCTTCGCCCTCATCACCATCAAAGTGACATAAACAGTGTGATATCAATTATGCTACTTTAGCCTGCTTGCATGCAAATTATGATAATAAAATAGCTTGTAAACTCTTTAACAGATGGGAATAGCAAATTAATGACGGCTTTGTTTGGGAAATGCATTTGTAAAGATGACAGTCAAATGAAGACACAAACAGTTTAACTCAACGATCAGAGGCCCGAGTTTAATTTCTAAGAATAATTACATATAATTTTATTCAATTATTCACTCAGCTAATATAACTAATGCTACAATTCAATGGACGCAGCCGTGACAGTTTAGACTTCACCAAAGTAGATCATTGAAAATGTGCTTCTGCAGCAGCTGCCTTCGCTCTGGTTGTTGACGGCGCACTAAAACACAGGTGGTGTGTCTCAGACGGAGAGGCTAACAACACACTTAGACGGTACAATCATAAATATTGATGTTGTAATATAACCTAGACCGAGAGCTCGTACATTTCAGGGCAGATAAAGGTCGTGTCATGCCGAGCAAATTCCCCGTGAAACTGATTATCACGTCACGTCGCCACGCATCGGGAACGCTGCCATATGCGGGATGCCCCCCCCCCCCCCCCCCGGAAAACGGCGTGCCGTGGTTTGTTTCCTGCACCGGTCGGTTTCCTCGAGTTGCCAGGAGACAGGCGGTTAATGCCAGCGAGCGGTGATTGGATGACGTGCAGAATGTGGCCTTTGAGAGCAACCGTTGGCTAAAGGTCAGACCGGACGACCCACCCGACGTTCCACCTGCAGTGACATGCAACCACGCAGGGCCGACAGCGGATCGATCTGCCGGCGCAGCCCCCCCCCCGTGGCTCACTAATAAAGGACGCTGTTTCCTACATGCCTGCATGAGATGAGAGGCAACGGACCACATGAACTGGAATCTGTCATGAAAGATTTGTGGCTGTCAAACAGTCATTATTGCTAGATTGCCCTTAATGTTGTATTTAATTCCGATGGTTATCAGCAGCGCTACAAGTTTATTTTTCATTTAATTTACGGTTTGCTTATAACGTGAATAACCACCACGAATACGTGACATCCATCCATCCGTCTTGAAGACGAGACAGGGGCGGGGTACACCCCGGACAAGGCGCCAGCTCGTCATCACATGAAAGAGAAATAACCATTCGCTCACACCTGCAAACTCCAGAAAGGAATCGAGCCCGGAACCTGCGGCGACAGCGCTATCCACTGCGCCACCATGCCGCCGCAAATCTCTTTCCAAAGTTTACCAAAATATTTCATACAGTAATGAACATGCGATCGGGCGGCCCTATGCCCTCTCCGCATGCTCTGTGTAACATTTCAATGACAGTAAAAGATCATCTTAATCTAATCAGGGTTATAAGTGACTGAGTTAGTCTCAAGCTGCAGCGTTGATTCTACAGCAGAAACATCAGCATGCTGTCCACCAGTTGCTCATGGGCACTCAGACCGGCTGCCGGTGCTGACAGATGAGTCATCCCTTCCTGACCTTAGGCTCCTGGTAAAATGCACACGAGAGCCCTGCAGGGTGCTATCCAGCTGCAGAACACAGCTGGATGGGAGGGTTCACATCCAGCACCGAGTCACGTTCAAGCCGGTTTGTGCTTTGGTCTATCGAGGTTAATCAATGGCCCCCTTGGGTGATAGAACTGTAGCTGCTGGGTGGAACCCGCCAGGCATCTGAAACTGAACATAACAGGAATGTTTGCAAAGTGTCCAACATGTTCTGTAGGTAGAATAAATGATATGAAACTGTAATACTGCTAGTTTTTAATCATTATTAAGTTATATATACAAGGCATTTATTTTAACGGAGCTAAGATTTGCTCCAAAGCAAAGCCCCCAGGTGCGTTGCTCTGATGCATCCAGTCAAATGTGTGGTAACCACTGTTGCTTGGTTACCCTTTAACTGGAGTACAAATGCTGTTGCAGCGAGACTTACTTGGGATGTGAAAGAACATGAGGCTGAAGTTGGAAGCGTTACAGCCTGAGAACAACTCGCTGCTTTCTTAATGAATGGTGGAAGAATGGCACTGATTGCAGCGCTAACAGCGTTAGCCCTGTTTGACCGGCAGGCCCCGTTGACACCCATGACATTGGCCGACGCAGCCAGCAGAGCAAAAGGACGACCTTTCCCATGAATTAATAATTGATAGCGTAATTGGGTTGGCCTCTCATTGGCCGGAGGAGCCCAGGGTTTTCGCCTTGTGCCACTCAAAGCGAGCCATTATTCTGCGCCGCGCGGCCGGCAAAGGGCAAACAGCAGATCAAACGTTCACCATGGAGAACACACACACGATTATCCCCGACTTAATGGGGCTGACTTCACAAAAAGTCTCTGCTCGACGAGGCAGGCTGGAGCCGGCCACATTACTGGCGGTCACCTTGGAGGAGTTGGTCAACATTGCTGCTAATATGGGCAGAAGAAAAAGCCACAGTGGGAATGATTTTCATCTGGCTTTGTCAACAGAATAGCAAGGGTATGATTAAATATAAAAGGCTGGGGAGTGGGGGGGGGGGGGGTAGATATTTCCACTGCAATTAGATTGAATAGCTTGATAGGAGATGATCTTACGGAGCGTAGTGCTATTCACATCATGTCACCCCCCCCCCCCCCCCTCTCTGACACGGAGATAAGTGCACGCTGCCATCTTCCCTTAAACACCGTCAATTTTTTTTTTGGACAACGCTGCTTCGTCATCCATTAGGACATAATTATGTTAGAGATCTACTTTCTATTATTTGATGCTTAGCCGTGCACGCGAATCGCCGTGAGGTCAAGCTCTAACCGAAGCCTGCCGTTTAGTGGCTTCTGAGTGGCTTTTAGGTTTTTGTAATTGGCCTTTTGAACACTAATGGTATGTCATGGCTGATGAGCTTCACGGTTTTGCTATTTGCCTCTCAGGGCCAGACATGGAAGACAATGGATGAGGAGAAGTCATCCTCGTCATCATAAAGATCGGTGACATTGTGAGGATGTATTTTTTTTTCCCAGTTTATTTATTGTGTGTGTATTTATGCATGTGTTTATGTTTATGGGCGGGGATTAAAATGCTAAAATATGTCTTCTCTCAAGCCCTCTCAAGGTTAGCTGCTGTGCTGCACTTGTGTGAAATACTTTATATTAAGCCACTTGTGCTGCTCGCCTGCTCACACACAGTGAATAGAGCATGTTCAATGGATCAGTTCTATTTGTGTTGGCTGCTGTGCCCCCCCCCCCACAGGACCATCATGCATTATTCGTTGTGGTATTGTTTTCCAACACTTCACTTCTCTACTCACATCAAGGCAGATAATAATCTTTTTCATAGTTTGAAGCTTCACAAGAGGTGATGGTTTAGTATTGCCAAGGCAACCTACCCCCCCTCCTCCCTGCATTAACAGAAGAAGTGGAATAACAGCTCAAAAGTGATTTTCTGTTAACAAATGTGTAGCTAAAAAGCCTCGCAGTCTGAGACGTGCTCTTTGAAGTGCACTTCCTGCGTAGCTCTCCGCCGATCACCTGGATGTTTTCTGAACGTCGTGACAACAGCTGAGTGGAGATGAGTGGAGACAAGTCCACAGTTTACAACAAAAAGAATTGTGCTGCCCCGACGCGCCTCCCCAGCCTTCTTCCTCCTTCCTGAGTGGGAGTGCAGTTAAAAAGCATGCAGCGTGATGTGCACAGCGGGCGCCTCCAAACTCCAGTGAAACACTGTTAAACAAACTCAAAATGCTGCTCTCTCTCGCTCTCTCTCTCTCCGCTGATGGGGGGATCAAACGCAAGAATGCTGACACGTGGAAAAAAAAAGGAAAAAACAACAACAGTGGTTTGATGACGAGATCAAGCGGAATTTTTACGTTTTGGTTTTGGTTTGAGCATCCCATGCTGGATGTGCTGCCTCATTAGTTATTCCAGGCCATCTCTGAGACGCAGCGCCCGGGGCAGGTGGGCGGTAAGGAGCCATCTGGATGCCCGCTGTGATGAAAGGCAGCTGGTTGTCACACAAATTTGATTGGATGGTGTTTAATTGCCGCACTCTGGTTGGATGGAGCGTTGGTTAATTGTAACCAAACCTGGTCTGCAGGCTGGCTGTGTGTATAATATATCCGGGTTAAAGCATGCAGACGTGCAGCATCGAGAACTGCATGACGACCCAGATCTCGTGGAATCATCTCACAGCCGCTTCTATTGGTTTAAAGTTCTGTTTGTGAACCAAAGAAGGGAGCAAAGTTTCTCATCGAACCGAAGAACAGAGGTGATCGGAAAACAGAATCACAGAAGGGCTTCCAGAGACCATCGACTAAACCCTGGATCTGGGTCTGATTGGTTTCCTGCCAGCGTAATCCATATCATGACCATCTGCTCCAGTGTCTGTGGGGAAACCAGGACCATATTAGCTGCATGTCTCCTGTGAGGGTTTCATCTGACAGCAGCCCGAAGGGTTCCACGGCGTCATTGAGGAGCGTGCCTGTAAAAGCACACCCATCGCTTGTCTTCCCTCAGTTCACGGAGGAAGTCTCCACGGTCGCCGCCGCAGGAGTGCGCCGCCTGCAACTCCACGTGGAGATAAGTCTTTGGGGGGGGGGGGGTCATGTTTCCTGTGATGTTGTGAGACGTTTTTTTTTTTTGCTTGACGCGGAATCATCACAACGCGGATGTAAGGCCTCAGACAAACCTCTTTCCTATGGAAGATGATCCAAAGTGTTGTTTCCAATTGCAGCCTCCCAAAACCTTGTTTTCGCTGGCGGACCGCTCTCGAGACGTCAGCCTCAGTTCATAATAAGCAGATAGAGCCAGCAGACATCCAGGCTTTGTGAGCGCTCACTTACAATAACCTCCGTGGGCCAAAGCACACAGAGGCATTGACTTTGACTGTGGTCTTGACCTTGGAGCGGGATTCACAGAGAAAAAGCTCAAGTCTGAACTTTGAGGCACGCGAGGGGGATACCTCCTTGAACACGCACGAGTTCTGTGCGTTGCAGCGACGAGGGCAGCAACCCTAATCCAGTCTTTGTCACTAAACATCAAGGCGACTGCCAGGATAACGGAGCGTGACGATGCAGAATAGAGCGCTCCAGAGCGGTGTTCATTCCACGTCTATTCCTGTTCCCCCGTCTCAGCTCCCTCTCCTCTTTCTCCTCCGTCCCCCATCTCTTGTTATGTTGTGTTATCCGAGGCTTGAGCCCCGTTCTTAGTTTTAATATCTTTCTCTCCACCAGGTGAATCTCAGAAAATGAAACACTATCAGCAAGCCATGGACTCGG